>NC_087395.1:9270000-9320000 GCF_031307605.1 Tribolium castaneum | reverse complement strand
CTTTGGTTTTTTGCATATCTCGAAAACAATTACTCCTATCAATTTTTATCGTTTTTTCAAAATTAAAGCTGATAAAATTTCCTACAAAATAGTTATTTGCATTTCTTTTGTAAGACCAACCATAAGCGAGTTATAGAGTTAGATATAAATAATCTTTAACAAAAATTTGCTTTAAAATAAAATGTTTGAAAAACCGAAATTAAACTAAATTAATTGAGTCTAACACTTTAGTATAGGAAAAAGGAGAAGACATAAAGGTCACTAAAGTCTTCAGAGTCGTTTTTAGTCGTCATATTAATAACAATAACATTAATAATAATAATACCAATAGTACTAAATTTGCTTATATGCAAGCGCTTAATTAAGGTAACAGTTTTTTGGTTTCTAGCTTATATCTCGAAAACAGATACTCCTATCAATTTTTACCTTTTTACCAAAATTAAAAGTGATAAAATTTCCTACAAAATAGTTATTTGCATTTTTCATGTAGAACTAACCATAAGCGAGATATAAGTTTGAAAATAATTAATAATTAAAAAAAAATGTGTTTTAACAAAAAATGTCTTGTGATTTAAAATACACTTAATTTATTGGGTCCAATACTTAATTAGAAGAAAAAGGAGGTGACAGTAAATGCTGCATTTTCGTCTTCGTCTGAAACATTGAAAACTGAATTACATTTTTGTTCAGTAACTGCCGTCGATGACGAAAATGCAGCATTTACAAACGACTCTAAAAACTTCAGTGACTTTTATGACATCTCCTTTTTCCTCTACTAAAGTGTTAGTTTAATTTAGTTTAATTTCAGTTTTTTAAACATTTTATTTTAAAGCAAATTTTTGTTAAATATTAATTATATCCAACTCTATAACTCGCTTATGGTTGGTCCTACAAGAAAAATGCAAACAACTATTTTGTAGGAAATTTTATCAGCTTTAATTTTGGATGAAAGATAAAAATTGATAGGAGTAACTGTTTTCGAGATATAAGCAAAAAACAAAAAAACTGTTACCTTAATTAAGCGCTTGCATATAAGCAAATTTAGTACTACTAGTATTGTTATTATTAATGTTATTGTTATTAATATGACGACTAAAGACAACTCTAAGACTTTATTGACTTTTATGTCTCCTCCTTTTTCCTCTACTAAAGTGTTAGACACAATTAATTTAGTTTAATTTCAGTTTTTTAAACATTATATTTTAAAGCAAATTTTTGTTAAATATTATTTATATCCAACTCTATAACTCGCTTATAGTTGGTCCTACAATAAAAATGCAAATAACGATTTTGTAGTAAATTTTATCAGCTTTAATTTTGAAAAAAAGATAAAAATTGATAGGAGTAACAGTTTTCGAGATATAAGCAAAAAACCAATAAGAAAACTGTAACTGTTACTGAACAAAAATGTAATTCAGTTTTCAATGTTTAAGACGATGACGAAAATGCAGCATTTACAAACGACATTAAGACTTCAGTGACCTATATGTCACCTCTTTTTTCTTCTAATAAAGTATTGGACCCAATAAATTAAGTGTATTTTAAATCACAAGACATTTTCTGTTGAAGCACTTTTTTTTTAATTTTAATTATTTTCAAACTTATATCTCGCTTATGGTTAGTCCTACATGAAAAATGCAAATAACTATTTTGTAGAAAATTTTATCAGTTTAATTTTAGTAAAAAGATAAAAATTGATAGGAGTAACTGTTTTCGAGATTTAAGCAAGAAACCAAAAAACTGTTACCTTAATTAAGCGCTTGCCAACTAAATTAAGTGTATTTTAAATCACAAGGCATTTTCTGTTAAAGCACTTTTTTTTAAATATTAATTATTTTCAAACTTATATCTCGCTTATGGTTAGTCCTACATGAAAAATGCAAACTACTATTTTGTAGGAAATTTTATCAGCTTTAATTTTAGTAAAAAGATAATAAAAATTGATTGGAGTAACTGTTTTCGAGATATAAGCAAGAAACCAAAAAACTGTTACCTTAATTAAGCGTTTGCATATAAGCAAATTTAGTACTTTTAGTATTATTATTATTAAATGCAAAAAAAATGCAAAAAACTATTTTGTAGGAAATTTTATCAGTTTTAATTTGAAAGAAAGATAAAAATTGATAGGAGTAAATGTTTTCGAGATATAAGCAAAAAACCAAAGTGAAAACTGTAACAGTTACTGAACAAAAATGTAATTTAGTTTTCAATGTTTAAGACGAAGACGAAAATGCAGCATTTACTGTCACCTCTTTTGTCTACTAATTAAGTATTGGACCCAATAAATTAAGTGTATTTTAAATCACAAGACATTTTCTGTTAAAGCACATTTTTTTTTAATTATTAATTATTTTTAAACTTATATCTCGTTTATGGTTAGTTCTACATGAAAAATGCAAATAACTATTTTGTAGGAAATTTTATCAGCTTTAATTTTAGTGAAAAGGTAAAAATTAATAGGAGTAATTGTTTTCGAGATATAAGCAAGAAACTGTTACCTTAATTAAGCGCTTGCATATAAACAAATTTAGTAATATTATTATTATTATTATTAATGTTATTGTTATTAATATGACGACTAAAAACGACTCTCAAGACTTTGGTGACTTTTATGTCTTTTCCTTTTTCCTCAAGTAAAGTGTTAGACAAAATTAATTTAGTTTAATTTCAGTATTTCAAACATTTTATTTTAAAGCAAATTTTTGTTAAATATTATTTATATCTATCTCTATAACTCGCTTATGCTTGGTCCTACAAGAAAAATACAAATAACTATTTTGTAGGAAATTTTATCAGCTTTAATTTTAGTAAAAAGATAAAAATTGATAGGAGTAACTGTTTTCGAGATATAAGCAAGAAACCAAAAAACTGTTACCTTAATAAAGCGCTTGCATATAAGCAAATTTAGTACTATTAGTATTATTATTATTAATGTTATTGTTATTAATATGACGACTAAAAACCACTCTCAAAACTTTGGTGACTTTTATGTATTCTCCTTTTTCCTCAACTAAAGTGTTAGTCTTAATTAATTTAGTTTAATTTCGGTTTTTCAAACATTTTATTTTAAAGCAAATTTTTGTTAAAGATTATTTATATCCAACTCTATACCTCGCTTATGGTTGGTCCTACAAAAAAAATGCCAATAACTATTTTGTAGGAAATTTTATCAGCTTTGATTTTGAAAGAAAGATAAAAATTGATAGGAATAACTGTTTTCGAGATATAAGCAAAAAACCAATAAGAAAACTGTAACTGTTACTAAACAAAAATGTAATTCAGTATTCAATGTTTGAGACAAAGACGAAAATGCAGCATTTAAAATCGACTCTGAAGACTTCAGTGACTTTTATGTCACCTCCTTTTTCTTCTAATAATGTATTGGACCCATTAAATTAAGTGTATTTTAAATCACAAGACATTTTCTGTTAAAGCACTTTTTTTTTAAATATTAATTATTTTCAAACTTATATCTCGCTTATGGTTAGTCCTACATAAAAAATGCAAATAACTATTTTGTAGGAAATTTTATCAGCTTTAATTTTGAAAGAAAGATAAAAATTGATAGTAGTAATTGTTTTTGAGATATAAGCAAAAAACTAAAGTAAAAACTGTTACAGTTACTGAACAAAAATGTAATTCAGTTTTCAATGTTTGAGACGAAGACGAAAATGCAGCATTTAAAAACGACTCTGAAGACTTCAGCGACTTTTATGTCACCTCCTTATTCTTCTAATAAAGTATTGGACCCAATAAATTAAGTGTATTTTAAATCACAAGACATTTTCTGTTAAAGCACTTTTTTTTAAATATTAATAATTTTCAAACTTACATCTCGCTTATGGTTAGTCCTACATGAAAAATGCAAATAACTATTTTGTAGAAAATTTTATCAGCTTTAATTTTGATAGAAAGATAAAAATTGATAGTAGTAATTGTTTTCGAGATATAAGCAAAAAACTAAAGTAAAAACTGTTACAGTTACTGAACAAAAATGTAATTCAGTTTTCAATGTTTGAGACGAAGACGAAAATGCAGCATTTAAAAACGACTCTGAAGACTTCAGCGACTTTTATGTCACCTCCTTATTCTTCTAATAAAGTATTGGACCCAATAAATTAAGTGTATTTTAAATCACAAGACATTTTCTGTTAAAGCACTTTTTTTTAAATATTAATAATTTTCAAACTTACATCTCGCTTATGGTTAGTCCTACATGAAAAATGCAAATAACTATTTTGTAGGAAATTTTATCAGCTTTAATTTTAGTAAACAGATAAAAATTGATAGGAGTAACTGTTTTCGAGATATAAGCAAGAAACCAAAAAACTGTTACCTTAATAAAGCGCTTGCATATAAGCAAATTTAGTACTATTAGTATTATTATTATTAATGTTATTGTTATTAATATGACGACTAAAAACGACTCTGAAGACTTTGGTGACTTTTATGTCTTCTCCTTTTTCCTATACTAAAGTGTTAGACACAATTAATTTAGTTTAATTTCAGTATTTCAAACATTTTATTTTAAAGCAAATTTTTGTTAAATATTATTTATATCTATCTCTATAACTCGCTTATGCTTGGTCCTACAAGAAAAATACAAATAACTATTTTGTAGGAAATTTTATCAGCTTTAATTTTAGTAAAAAGATAAAAATTGATAGGAGTAACTGTTTTCGAGATATAAGCAAGAAACCAAAAAACTGTTACCTTAATAAAGCGCTTGCATATAAGCAAATTTAGTACTATTAGTATTATTATTATTAATGTTATTGTTATTAATATGACGACTAAAAACCACTCTCAAAACTTTGGTGACTTTTATGTCTTCTCCTTTTTCCTCAACTAAAGTGTTAGTCTTAATTAATTTAGTTTAATTTCGGTTTTTCAAACATTTTATTTTAAAGCAAATTTTTGTTAAAGATTATTTATATCCAACTCTATACCTCGCTTATGGTTGGTCCTACAAAAAAAATGCCAATAACTATTTTGTAAGAAATTTTATCAGCTTTGATTTTAAAAGAAAGATAAAAATTGATAGGAATAACTGTTTTCGAGATATAAGCAAAAAACCAATAAGAAAACTGTAACTGTTACTAAACAAAAATGTAATTCAGTATTCAATGTTTGAGACAAAGACGAAAATGCAGCATTTAAAATCGACTCTGAAGACTTCAGTGACTTTTATGTCACCTCCTTTTTCTTCTAATAATGTATTGGACCCAATAAATTAAGTGTATTTTAAATCACAAGACATTTTCTGTTTAAGCACTTTTTTTTAAATATTGATAATTTTCAAACTTACATCTCGCTTATGGTTAGTCCTACATGAAAAATGCAAATAACTATTTTGTAGGAAATTTTATCAGCTTTAATTTTAGTAAACAGATAAAAATTGATAGGAGTAACTGTTTTCGAGATATAAGCAAGAAACCAAAAAACTGTTACCTTAATAAAGCGCTTGCATATAAGCAAATTTAGTACTATTAGTATTATTATTATTAATGTTATTGTTATTAATATGACGACTAAAAACGACTCTGAAGACTTTGGTGACTTTTATGTCTTCTCCTTTTTCCTATACTAAAGTGTTAGACACAATTAATTTAGTTTAATTTCAGTATTTCAAACATTTTATTTTAAAGCAAATTTTTGTTAAATATTATTTATATCTATCTCTATAACTCGCTTATGCTTGGTCTTACAAGAAAAATACAAATAACTATTTTGTAGGAATTTTTATCAGCTTTAATTTTAGTAAAAAGATAAAAATTGATAGGAGTAACTGTTTTCGAGATATAAGCAAGAAACCAAAAATCTGTTACCTTAATAAAGCGCTTGCATATAAGCAAATTTAGTACTATTAGTATTATTATTATTAATGTTATTGTTATTAATATGACGACTAAAAACGACTCTCAAGACTTTGGTGACTTTTATGTCTTCTCCTTTTTCCTCAACTAAAGTGTTAGTTTTAATTAATTTAGTTTAATTTCGGTTTTTCAAACATTTTATTTTAAAGCAAATTTTTGTTAAAGATTATTTATATCCAACTCTATAACTCGCTTATGGTTAGTTCTACAAAAAAATGCCAATAACTATTTTGTAGGAAATTTTATCAGCTTTGATTTTGAAAGAAAGATAAAAATTGATAGGAGTAACTGTTTTCGAGATATAAGCAAAAAACCAATAAGAAAACTGTAACTGTTACTAAACAAAAATGTAATTCAGTTTTCAATGTTTGAGACATAGACGAAAATGCAGCATTTAAAATCGACTCTGAAGACTTCAGTGACTTTTATGTCACCTCCTTTTTCTTCTAATAAAGTATTGGACCCATTAAATTAAGTGTATTTTAAATCACAAGACATTTTCTGTTAAAGCACGTTTTTTTTAAATATTAATTATTTTCAAACTTATATCTCGCTTATGGTTAGTCCTACATGAAAAATGCAAATTACTATTTTGTAGGAAATTTTATCAGCTTTAATTTTAGTAAAAAGATAAAAATTGATAGGAGTAACTGTTTTCGAGATATAAGCAAGAAACCAAAAAACTGTTACCTTAATTAAGCGCTTGCATATAAGCAAATTTAGTACTAAAAACAACTCTGAAGACTTTGGTGATTTTTATGTCTTCTCCTTTTTCCTCTACTAAAGTGTTAGACCCAATTAATTTACTTTAATATCGGTTTTTCAAACATTTTATTTTAAAGCAAATTTTTGTTAAAGATTATTTATATCCAACTCTATAACTCGCTTATGGTTGGTCTTACAAAAGAAATGCAAATAACTATTTTGTTGGAAATTTTATCAGCTTTAATTTTGAAAGAAAGATAAAAATTGATAGGAGTAATTGTTTTCGAGATATAAGCAAAAAACCAAAGTGAAAACTGTTACAGTTACTGAACAAAAATGTAATTCAGTTTTCAATGTTTGAGACGAAGACGAAAATGCAGCATTTAAAAACGACTCTGAAGACTTCAGTGACTTTTATGTCACCTCCTTTTTCTTCTAATAGAGTATTGGTCCCAATAAATTAAGTGTATTTTAAATCACAAGACATTTTCTGTTAAAGCACTTTTTTTTTAAATATTAATTATTTTCAAACTTCTATCTCGCTTATGGTTAGTCCTACATAAAAAATGCAAATAACTATTTTGTAGGAAATTTTATCAGCTTTAATTTTAGTAAAAAGATAAAAATTGATAGGAGTAACTGTTTTCGAGATATAAGCAAGAAACTGTTACCTTAATTAAGCGCTTGCATATAAGCAAATTTAGTAATATTAGTATTATTATTATTAATGTTATTGTTATTAATATGACGACTAAAGACAACTCTAAGACTTTTGTGACTTTTATGTCTTCTCCTTTTTCCTCTACTAAAGTGTTAGACACAATTAATTTAGTTTAATTTCAGTTTTTCACCAAAGTCTTCAGAGTCGTTTTTAGTCGTCATATTAATAACAATAACATTAATAATAATAATACTAATAGTACTAAATTTGCTTATATGCAAGCGCTTTATTAAGGTAACAGTTTTTTGGTTTCTTGCTTATATCTCGAAAACAGTTACTCCTATCAATTTTTATCTGTTTACTAAAATTAAAGCTGATAAAATTTCCTACAAAATAGTTATTTGCATTTTTCATGTAGGACTAACCATAAGCGAGATGTAAGTTTGAAAATTATTAATATTTAAAAAAAAGTGCTTTAACAGAAAATGTCTTGTGATTTAAAATACACTTAATTTATTGGGTCCAATACTTTATTAGAAGAATAAGGAGGTGACATAAAAGTCGCTGAAGTCTTCAGAGTCGTTTTTAAATGCTGCATTTTCGTCTTCGTCTCAAACATTGAAAACTGAATTACATTTTTGTTCAGTAACTGTAACAGTTTTTACTTTAGTTTTTTGCTTATATCTCGAAAACAATTACTACTATCAATTTTTATCTTTCTATCAAAATTAAAGCTGATAAAATTTTCTACAAAATAGTTATTTGCATTTTTCATGTAGGACTAACCATAAGCGAGATGTAAGTTTGAAAATTATTAATATTTAAAAAAAAGTGCTTTAACAGAAAATGTCTTGTGATTTAAAATACACTTAATTTATTGGGTCCAATACTTTATTAGAAGAATAAGGAGGTGACATAAAAGTCGCTGAAGTCTTCAGAGTCGTTTTTAAATGCTGCATTTTCGTCTTCGTCTCAAACATTGAAAACTGAATTACATTTTTGTTCAGTAACTGTAACAGTTTTTACTTTAGTTTTTTGCTTATATCTCAAAAACAATTACTACTATCAATTTTTATCTTTCTTTCAAAATTAAAGCTGATAAAATTTCCTACAAAATAGTTATTTGCATTTTTTATGTAGGACTAACCATAAGCGAGATATAAGTTTGAAAATAATTAATATTTAAAAAAAAAGTGCTTTAACAGAAAATGTCTTGTGATTTAAAATACACTTAATTTAATGGGTCCAATACATTATTAGAAGAAAAAGGAGGTGACATAAAAGTCACTGAAGTCTTCAGAGTCGATTTTAAATGCTGCATTTTCGTCTTTGTCTCAAACATTGAATACTGAATTACATTTTTGTTTAGTAACAGTTACAGTTTTCTTATTGTTTTTTTGCTTATATCTCGAAAACAGTTATTCCTATCAATTTTTATCTTTCTTTCAAAATCAAAGCTGATAAAATTTCCTACAAAATAGTTATTGGCATTTTTTTGTAGGACCAACCATAAGCGAGGTATAGAGTTGGATATAAATAATCTTTAACAAAAATTTGCTTTAAAATAAAATGTTTGAAAAACCGAAATTAAACTAAATTAATTAAGACTAACACTTTAGTTGAGGAAAAAGGAGAATACATAAAAGTCACCAAAGTTTTGAGAGTGGTTTTTAGTCGTCATATTAATAACAATAACATTAATAATAATAATACTAATAGTACTAAATTTGCTTATATGCAAGCGCTTTATTAAGGTAACAGTTTTTTGGTTTCTTGCTTATATCTCGAAAACAGTTACTCCTATCAATTTTTATCTTTTTACTAAAATTAAAGCTGATAAAATTTCCTACAAAATAGTTATTTGTATTTTTCTTGTAGGACCAAGCATAAGCGAGTTATAGAGATAGATATAAATAATATTTAACAAAAATTTGCTTTAAAATAAAATGTTTGAAATACTGAAATTAAACTAAATTAATTTTGTCTAACACTTTACTTGAGGAAAAAGGAAAAGACATAAAAGTCACCAAAGTCTTGAGAGTCGTTTTTAGTCGTCATATTAATAACAATAACATTAATAATAATAATAATAATATTACTAAATTTGTTTATATGCAAGCGCTTAATTAAGGTAACAGTTTCTTGCTTATATCTCGAAAACAATTACTCCTATTAATTTTTACCTTTTCACTAAAATTAAAGCTGATAAAATTTCCTACAAAATAGTTATTTGCATTTTTCATGTAGAACTAACCATAAACGAGATATAAGTTTAAAAATAATTAATAATTAAAAAAAAATGTGCTTTAACAGAAAATGTCTTGTGATTTAAAATACACTTAATTTATTGGGTCCAATACTTAATTAGTAGACAAAAGAGGTGACAGTAAATGCTGCATTTTCGTCTTCGTCTTAAACATTGAAAACTAAATTACATTTTTGTTCAGTAACTGTTACAGTTTTCACTTTGGTTTTTTGCTTATATCTCGAAAACATTTACTCCTATCAATTTTTATCTTTCTTTCAAATTAAAACTGATAAAATTTCCTACAAAATAGTTTTTTGCATTTTTTTTGCATTTAATAATAATAATACTAAAAGTACTAAATTTGCTTATATGCAAACGCTTAATTAAGGTAACAGTTTTTTGGTTTCTTGCTTATATCTCGAAAACAGTTACTCCAATCAATTTTTATTATCTTTTTACTAAAATTAAAGCTGATTTTCAGTTTTGTAAACATTATATTTTAAAGCAAATTTTTGTTAAATATTATTTATATCCAACTCTATAACTCGCTTATGGTTGGTCCTACAAGAAAAATGCAAATAACGATTTTGTAGTAAATTTTATCAGCTTTAATTTTGAAAAAAAGATAAAAATTGATAGGAGTAACAGTTTTCGAGATATAAGCAAAAAACCAATAAGAAAACTGTAACTGTTACTGAACAAAAATGTAATTCAGTTTTCAATGTTTAAGACGATGACGAAAATGCAGCATTTACAAACGACATTAAGACTTCAGTGACCTATATGTCACCTCTTTTTTCTTCTAATAAAGTATTGGACCCAATAAATTAAGTGTATTTTAAATCACAAGACATTTTTTGTTAAAACACATTTTTTTTTAATTATTAATTATTTTCAAACTTATATCTCGCTTATGGTTAGTCCTACATGAAAAATGCAAATAACTATTTTGTAGAAAATTTTATCAGTTTAATTTTAGTAAAAAGATAAAAATTGATAGGAGTAACTGTTTTCGAGATTTAAGCAAGAAACCAAAAAACTGTTACCTTAATTAAGCGCTTGCCAACTAAATTAAGTGTATTTTAAATCACAAGGCATTTTCTGTTAAAGCACTTTTTTTTAAATATTAATTATTTTCAAACTTATATCTCGCTTATGGTTAGTCCGACATGAAAAATGCAAACTACTATTTTGTAGGAAATTTTATCAGCTTTAATTTTAGTAAAAAGATAATAAAAATTGATTGGAGTAACTGTTTTCGAGATATAAGCAAGAAACCAAAAAACTGTTACCTTAATTAAGCGTTTGCATATAAGCAAATTTAGTACTTTTAGTATTATTATTATTAAATGCAAAAAAAATGCAAAAAACTATTTTGTAGGAAATTTTATCAGTTTTAATTTGAAAGAAAGATAAAAATTGATAGGAGTAAATGTTTTCGAGATATAAGCAAAAAACCAAAGTGAAAACTGTAACAGTTACTGAACAAAAATGTAATTTAGTTTTCAATGTTTAAGACGAAGACGAAAATGCAGCATTTACTGTCACCTCTTTTATCTACTAATTAAGTATTGGACCCAATAAATTAAGTGTATTTTAAATCACAAGACATTTTCTGTTAAAGCACATTTTTTTTTAATTATTAATTATTTTTAAACTTATATCTCGTTTATGGTTAGTTCTACATGAAAAATGCAAATAACTATTTTGTAGGAAATTTTATCAGCTTTAATTTTAGTGAAAAGGTAAAAATTAATAGGAGTAATTGTTTTCGAGATATAAGCAAGAAACTGTTACCTTAATTAAGCGCTTGCATATAAACAAATTTAGTAATATTATTATTATTATTATTAATGTTATTGTTATTAATATGACGACTAAAAACGACTCTCAAGACTTTGGTGACTTTTATGTCTATTCCTTTTTCCTCAAGTAAAGTGTTAGACAAAATTAATTTAGTTTAATTTCAGTATTTCAAACATTTTATTTTAAAGCAAATTTTTGTTAAATATTATTTATATCTATCTCTATAACTCGCTTATGCTTGGTCCTACAAGAAAAATACAAATAACTATTTTGTAGGAATATTTATCAGCTTTAATTTTAGTAAAAAAATAAAAATTGATAGTAGTAACTGTTTTCGAGATATAAGCAAGAAACCAAAATACTGTTACCTTAATAAAGCGCTTGCATATAAGCAAATTTAGTACTATTAGTATTATTATTATTAATGTTATTGTTATTAATATGACGACTAAAAACCACTCTCAAAACTTTGGTGACTTTTATGTATTCTCCTTTTTCCTCAACTAAAGTGTTAGTCTTAATTAATTTAGTTTAATTTCGGTTTTTCAAACATTTTATTTTAAAGCAAATTTTTGTTAAAGATTATTTATATCCAACTCTATACCTCGCTTATGGTTGGTCCTACAAAAAAAATGCCAATAACTATTTTGTAGGAAATTTTATCAGCTTTGATTTTGAAAGAAAGATAAAAATTGATAGGAATAACTGTTTTCGAGATATAAGCAAAAAACCAATAAGAAAACTGTAACTGTTACTAAACAAAAATGTAATTCAGTATTCAATGTTTGAGACAAAGACGAAAATGCAGCATTTAAAATCGACTCTGAAGACTTCAGTGACTTTTATGTCACCTCCTTTTTCTTCTAATAATGTATTGGACCCATTAAATTAAGTGTATTTTAAATCACAAGACATTTTCTGTTAAAGCACTTTTTTTTTAAATTTTAATTATTTTCAAACTTATATCTCGCTTATGGTTAGTCCTACATAAAAAATGCAAATAACTATTTTGTAGGAAATTTTATCAGCTTTAATTTTGAAAGAAAGATAAAAATTGATAGTAGTAATTGTTTTCGAGATATAAGCAAAATACTAAAGTAAAAACTGTTACAGTTACTGAACAAAAATGTAATTCAGTTTTCAATGTTTGAGACGAAGACGAAAATGCAGCATTTAAAAACGACTCTGAAGACTTCAGCGACTTTTATGTCACCTCCTTATTCTTCTAATAAAGTATTGGACCCAATAAATTAAGTGTATTTTAAATCACAAGACATTTTCTGTTAAAGCACTTTTTTTTAAATATTAATAATTTTCAAACTTACATCTCGCTTATGGTTAGTCCTACATGAAAAATGCAAATAACTATTTTGTAGGAAATTTTATCAGCTTTAATTTTCATAGAAAGATAAAAATTGATAGTAGTAATTGTTTTCGAGATATAAGCAAAAAACTAAAGTAAAAACTGTTACAGTTACTGAACAAAAATGTAATTCAGTTTTCAATGTTTGAGACGAAGACGAAAATGCAGCATTTAAAAACGACTCTGAAGACTTCAGCGACTTTTATGTCACCTCCTTATTCTTCTAATAAAGTATTGGACCCAATAAATAAGTGTATTTTAAATCACAAGACATTTTCTGTTAAAGCACTTTTTTTTAAATATTAATAATTTTCAAACTTACATCTCGCTTATGGTTAGTCCTACATGAAAAATGCAAATAACTATTTTGTAGGAAATTTTATCAGCTTTAATTTTAGTAAACAGATAAAAATTGATAGGAGTAACTGTTTTCGAGATATAAGCAAGAAACCAAAAAACTGTTACCTTAATAAAGCGCTTGCATATAAGCAAATTTAGTACTATTAGTATTATTATTATTAATGTTATTGTTATTAATATGACGACTAAAAACGACTCTGAAGACTTTGGTGACTTTTATGTCTTCTCCTTTTTCCTATACTAAAGTTTTAGACACAATTAATTTAGTTTAATTTCAGTATTTCAAACATTTTATTTTAAAGCAAATTTTTGTTAAATATTATTTATATCTATCTCTATAACTCGCTTATGCTTGGTCTTACAAGAAAAATACAAATAACTATTTTGTAGGAATTTTTATCAGCTTTAATTTTAGTAAAAAGATAAAAATTGATAGGAGTAACTGTTTTCGAGATATAAGCAAGAAACCAAAAAACTGTTACCTTAATAAAGCGCTTGCATATAAGCAAATTTAGTACTATTAGTATTATTATTATTAATGTTATTGTTATTAATATGACGACTAAAAACGACTCTCAAGACTTTGGTGACTTTTATGTCTTCTCCTTTTTCCTCAACTAAAGTGTTAGTTTTAATTAATTTAGTTTAATTTCGGTTTTTTAAACATTTTATTTTAAAGCAAATTTTTGTTAAAGATTATTTATATCCAACTCTATAACTCGCTTATGGTTAGTCCTACAAAAAAATGCCAATAACTATTTTGTAGGAAATTTTATCAGCTTTGATTTTGAAAGAAAGATAAAAATTGATAGGAGTAACTGTTTTCGAGATATAAGCAAAAAACCAATAAGAAAACTGTAACTGTTACTAAACAAAAATGTAATTCAGTTTTCAATGTTTGAGACATAGACGAAAATGCAGCATTTAAAATCGACTCTGAAGACTTCAGTGACTTTTATGTCACCTCCTTTTTCTTCTAATAATGTATTGGACCCAATAAATTAAGTGTATTTTAAATCACAAGACATTTTCTGTTTAAGCACTTTTTTTTAAATATTAATAATTTTCAAACTTACATCTCGCTTATGGTTAGTCCTACATGAAAAATGCAAATAACTATTTTGTAGGAAATTTTATCAGCTTTAATTTTAGTAAACAGATAAAAATTGATAGGAGTAACTGTTTTCGAGATATAAGCAAGAAACCAAAAAACTGTTACCTTAATAAAGCGCTTGCATATAAGCAAATTTAGTACTATTAGTATTATTATTATTAATGTTATTGTTATTAATATGACGACTAAAAACGACTCTGAAGACTTTGGTGACTTTTATGTCTTCTCCTTTTTCCTATACTAAAGTGTTAGACACAATTAATTTAGTTTAATTTCAGTATTTCAAACATTTTATTTTAAAGCAAATTTTTGTTAAATATTATTTATATCTATCTCTATAACTCGCTTATGCTTGGTCTTACAAGAAAAATACAAATAACTATTTTGTAGGAATTTTTATCAGCTTTAATTTTAGTAAAAAGATAAAAATTGATAGGAGTAACTGTTTTCGAGATATAAGCAAGAAACCAAAAAACTGTTACCTTAATAAAGCGCTTGCATATAAGCAAATTTAGTACTATTAGTATTATTATTATTAATGTTATTGTTATTAATATGACGACTAAAAACGACTCTCAAGACTTTGGTGACTTTTATGTCTTCTCCTTTTTCCTCAACTAAAGTGTTAGTTTTAATTAATTTAGTTTAATTTCGGTTTTTTAAACATTTTATTTTAAAGCAAATTTTTGTTAAAGATTATTTATATCCAACTCTATAACTCGCTTATGGTTAGTCCTACAAAAAAATGCCAATAACTATTTTGTAGGAAATTTTATCAGCTTTGATTTTGAAAGAAAGATAAAAATTGATAGGAGTAACTGTTTTCGAGATATAAGCAAAAAACCAATAAGAAAACTGTAACTGTTACTAAACAAAAATGTAATTCAGTTTTCAATGTTTGAGACATAGACGAAAATGCAGCATTTAAAATCGACTCTGAAGACTTCAGTGACTTTTATGTCACCTCCTTTTTCTTCTAATAAAGTATTGGACCCATTAAATTAAGTGTATTTTAAATCACAAGACATTTTCTGTTAAAGCACGTTTTTTTTAAATATTAATTATTTTCAAACTTATATCTCGCTTACATGAAAAATGCAAATTACTATTTTGTAGGAAATTTTATCAGCTTTAATTTTAGTAAAAAGATAAAAATTGATAGGAGTCACTGTTTTCGAGATATAAGCAAGAAACCAAAAAACTGTTACCTTAATTAAGCGCTTGCATATAAGCAAATTTAGTACTAAAAACAACTCTGAAGACTTTGGTGATTTTTATGTCTTCTCCTTTTTCCTCTACTAAAGTGTTAGACCCAATTAATTTACTTTAATATCGGTTTTTCAAACATTTTATTTTAAAGCAAATTTTTGTTAAAGATTATTTATATCCAACTCTATAACTCGCTTATGGTTGGTCTTACAAAAGAAATGCAAATAACTATTTTGTTGGAAATTTTATCAGCTTTAATTTTGAAAGAAAGATAAAAATTGATAGGAGTAATTGTTTTCGAGATATAAGCAAAAAACCAAAGTGAAAACTGTTACAGTTACTGAACAAAAATGTAATTCAGTTTTCAATGTTTGAGACGAAGACGAAAATGCAGCATTTAAAAACGACTCTGAAGACTTCAGTGACTTTTATGTCACCTCCTTTTCCTTCTAATAGAGTATTGGTCCCAATAAATTAAGTGTATTTTAAATCACAAGACATTTTCTGTTAAAGCACATTTTTTATTATTATTTTTATTATTATTTTTGTTATTATTATTATTATTTCTATTATTATTATTATTATTATTATTATTTATATTATTATTATTATTATTATTATTATTATTATTATTATTATTATTATTATTAACTTTTGTATAGTAAATGTTTTTATACCAGTTTTAAAATGAGTTATTAATTTTAGACAATTTCTTGCCTAAAAACACAGATCACAGATGATTTCTTGCATAGAAATGAGAAAACGCTCATATAACACACAAAATAAGCTTCATTTTTGCTTAGAAAACTAAGCTTACTTTTATTACTATTATTATTTTTATTATTATTATTATTATTATTATTATTATTATTATTATTATTATTATTATTATTATTATTGTTATTGTTATTGTTATTATTATTATTATTATTAAAAACTTATATTAAACAGACAGAAAACGTCGTATTCTGACACATAAAAACGAATTACGTTATAGACTTGACGAGAACGGCGTATCTCGGACTCTTATAGGACTCTTATAGGGTCAAAAAGTATCAGTTTGGATTAAAACAAATTATTTTTGTTGACTCTCAGTCTGAATTGTTCATCAGTTCAAACAAAAACGGCTTATTTTAGACGATCTTTTGCTTTGAACAAGAAAACTTACATCGAATATACTAAAAACGTATTAATCTGGCATAAAAGAGCAATTTATGTATCACTTTGGATAAAGAGAGCTAATCCTTTTCGTTTCATTGCCTAAAATAGACAATTGTTAAAAAATCTAACAAAAACGCTGTATTCTAGCACAAAATACTAATTACATTATAGTTTCGACGAGAATACCTTATTTGGAATGATTCTATGCTTCCAAACGAGTAAATTTTTATTAAACAGATGCCAAACTTCATGTTTTGTCCTATAAAGACATTTTATATTGCAGTTTGTATTAAAACAAAATATTTTCGTTGATTCTTTGTTAGAAGCAGCAAACCTAACATTAAAGAATCTGAAAACTTTGTATTCGGACACAAACCACCGAATTTTGTATCAGTTTAGACAAAAACGGTTGATTTTCGACAATATTTTGCTTTCAACAAGAAAACTTATATCAAACTGACTAAAAACGTCTTATTTTAGCACAAAACAAAAGATTTGCGTTATAGTCTTAAAGCTGATTCACGCCACAGTTTGGATAAAAACCAAATATTTTTGTTAATTCACTGTTACAAACAAGAAACCTTACATCAAGGAAACTGAAAACCCCTTATTCAGGCACAGAAATTCGAATTACGTTTCAGTCTAGACAAAAACTGCTTATTTTAGACGATCTTTTGTCTTGAACACGAAAACTTACATTAAAAAGATTAAAAACGTCTTATTCTGGCTGAAAACTGCAAATTATATATTACTCTTGATAAAAGCAATTTATCCTGATTACTCCTTTGCTTAGAATAGAGCAAACTTGTATAAAACTTAATGAAAACTTTAAATTTCGTCTCAAAGAAATAATTTACGTTATAGTTTTGACCAGCACTGTTTATTTCAAACGAATTTATGATTCGAAACTAATGAACTTTTATGGGGCAGATGCAAAACCACATATTACCATACAAAGCGTTGTTTTAAAGCAAAGTATTACCTTTTGCAACAAGAAATTTCACGTCAAAGAAACTGAAAACTTCGTATCCATGCATAAATATCGAATTACGTATCAGTTTAGGCAAATACAGCTTATTTTAAACGATTCCTTGCTATAAACAAGAAAAATTTTATCAATCATATTGAAAACGTCTCATTCTCGAAAATAAGAGCAATTATGTTTCAGTTTTAACAAAAGCGGATTACTCTGTTTGATTCTATGCTTAGAGTAGAGTAAACTACTATAAAACGTAATGAAAACTCTATATTCAAGCTCAAAAGAACAAATTACGTTATAGTTTTGGCAAAAAAAAATATTTCGGACGATTTCATACTTTGAAGTAAGCAAACTTTAATTGAACAAGTGCAAAAGCTAATACTTTGCTTTAAAATAACGATTTATGTGGTAATATGGTATTTTGCATCTGTCCTATAAAAGTATACTCGTTTCGCTCCATTGAATCATTCGAAATAAATTATTTTGACACAACAACAACGAAAATAATTTGTTTTTGTTTAAACTGTATCATAAGTCGCTTTTATAAAACGAACTAAGACGTTTGGCATTTGTTTAGTGAAAGTTTTCTCGTTTGGGGACAAAATCGTTTGAAATTAACAGTTCTGGTCAAAACTATAACGTAAATTATTTCTTTGAGACGAAATTTAAAGTTTTCATTAAGTTTTATACAAGTTTGCTCTATTCTAACCAAAGAAGTAATCAGGATAAACTGCTTTTATCCAAAGTAATACATAATTTGCAGTTTTGAGCCAGAATAAGACGTTTTTAATATTTTTAATGTAAGTTTTCGTGTTCAAAAGAAAGAGTCGTCTAAAATAAGCAATTTGTGTCTAGACTGAAACGTAATTTGATTTTCTGGGCCTGAATAAGAGGTTTTCAGTTTCTTTGATGTAAGGTTTCTTGTTTGTAACAATGAATAAACGAAAATCATTGGTTTTAATCCAAACTGTGACATAAATCGTTTTTTAAAGGCGAAATCAGACGTTTTGCCTCTGTTCAGTGAAAGTATACTGGTTTCAAAGCATAGAATCGTTTGAAATTAACAGTTCTCGTCAAGACTATAACGCAAATCTTTAAAGTGATACAAAGAAATAATTTACGTTATAGTTTCAATTTCAAACGATTTTATGCCCCCAAACGAGAAAACTTTCACTAAACAGATGCCAATCGTCTTAGTTCGTTTTATAAAAGCGACTTATGTTACAGTTTAAACAAAAACAAATTATTTTCGTTGTTGTTGTGTCAAAATAATTTATTTCGAATGATTCAATGGAGCGAAACGAGTAAACTTTTATAGGACAGATGCAAAATACCATATTACCACATAAATCGTTATTTTAAAGCAAAGTATTAGCTTTTGCACTTGTTCAATTAAAGTTTGCTTACTTCGAAGTATGTAATCGTCCGAAATATTTTTTTTTGCCAAATCTATAACGTAATTAGTTCTTTTGAGCTTGAATATAGAGTTTTCATTACGTTTTATAGTAGTTTACTCTACTCTAAGCATAGAATCAAACAGAGTAATCCGCTTTTGTTAAAACTGATACATAATTTGCTCTTATTTTCGAGAATAAGACGTTTTCAATATGCTTGATAAAATTTTTCTTGTTTATAGCAAGGAATCGTTTAAAATAAGCTGTATTTGCTTAAACTGATACGTAATTCGATATTTATGCATGGATACGAAATTTTCAGTTTCTTTGACGTGAAGTTTCTTGTTGCAAAAGGTAATACTTTGCTTTAAAACAACGCTTTATATGGTAATATGTGGTTTTGCATCTGCCCCATAAAAGTTCATTAGTTTCGAATCATAAATTCGTTTGAAATAAACAGTGCTGGTCAAAACTATAACGTAAATTATTTCTTTGAGACGAAATTTAAAGTTTTCATTAAGTTTTATACAAGTTTACTCTATTCTAAGTAAAGGAGTAATCAGGATAAATTGCTTTTATCTAGAGTAATATATAATTTGCAGTTTTCAGGCAGAAAAAGACGTTTTTAATCTTTTTAATGTAAGTTTTCGTGTTCAAGACAAAAGATCGTCTAAAATAAGCAGTTTTTGTCCAGACTGAAACGTAATTCGAATTTCTGTGCCTGAATAAGGGGTGTTCAGTTTCTTTGATGTAAGGTTTCTTGTTTGTAACAATGAATTAACAAAAATATTTGGTTTTTATCCAAACTGTGGCATGAATCAGCTTTAAGACTATAACGCAAATCTTTTGTTTTATGCTAAAATAAGACGTTTTTAGTCAGTTTGATATAAGTTTTCTTGTTCAAAGCAAAATATTGTCGAAAATCAACCGTTTTTGTCTAAACTGATACAAAATTCGGTGGTTTGTGTCCGAATACAAAGTTTTCAGATTCTTTAATGTTAGGTTTGCTGCTTCTAACAAAGAATCAACGAAAATATTTTGTATTAATACAAACTGCAATATAAAATGTCATCATAGGACAAAACATGATGTTTGGCATCTGTTTAATAAAAATTTACTCGTTTGGAAGCATAGAATCATTCCAAATAAGCTATTCTCGTCGAAACTATAATGTAATTAGTATTTTGTGCTACAATACAGCGTTTTTGTTAGATTTATTAACAATTTTGTCTATTTTAAGCAATGAAACGAATAGGATTAGCTGCCTTTATCTAAAGTGATACATAAATTGCTCTTTTATGCCAGATTAATACGTTTTTAGTCTGTTCGATGTAAGTTTTCTTGTTCAAAGCAAAAGATCGTCTAAAATAAGCCGTTTTTGTTTGAACTGATGAACAATTCAGACTGAGAGTCAACAAAAATAATTTATTTTAATCCAAACTGATACTTTTTGACTCTATAAGAGTCCTATAAGAGTCCGAGATACGCCGTTCTCGTCAAGTCTATAACGTAATTCGTTTTTTTGTGTCAGAATACGACGTTTTCTGTCTGTTTAATATAAGTTTTTAATAATAATAATAATAATAACAATAATAATAATAATAATAATAATAATAATAATAATAATAATAATAATAATAATAATAATAATAATAATAATAATAATAATAATAATAATAATAATAATAAAAATAATAATACTAATAATAGTAATAATAATAATAATAATAAAAATAATAATAGTAATAAAAGTAAGCTTAGTTTTCTAAGCAAAAATGAAGCTTATTTTGTGTTATATGAGCGTTTTCTCATTTCTATGCAAGAAATCATCTGTGATCTGTGTTTTTAGGCAAGAAATTGTCTAAAATTAATAACTCATTTTTAAACTGGTATAAAAACATTTACTATACAAAAGTTAATAATAATAATAATAATAATAATAATAATAATAATAATAATAATAATAATAATAATAATGAATGAAGCTTATTTTGTGTGTTATATGAGCGTTTTCTCATTTCTATGCAAGAGATCATCTGTGATCTGTGTTGTTAGGCAAGAAATTGAATAAAATTAATAACTCATTTTAAAACTGGTATAAAAACATTTACTATACAAAAGTTAATAATAATAATAATAATAATAATAATAATAATAATAATAATAATAATAATAATAATAATAATAATAGTAATAAATAAAATAATAATAATAATAATAATAATAATAATAATAATAATAATAATAATAATAATAATAATGATAATAATACTTATAATAATGAATTTCTTTCTAAATTAAAGCTTAGTTTTTTTAAGCAAAAATGATGCTTATTTTGTGTTATCTGAGCGTTTTCTCATTTCTATGCAAGAGATCATCTGTGATCTGTGTTTTTAGGCAAGAAATTGTCTAAAACTAATAATTCATTTTAAAACTGTTATAAAAACATTTACTATACAAAAGTTATAATCGGTTATTAATAATAATAATATTAATAATAATAATTATAATAATAATAATAATAATAATAATAATAATAATAATAATAATAATAATAATAATAATAATAATAATAAAAATAATAATAATAGTTGTAATAAAAGTAAGCTTAGATTTCTAAGCAAAAATAAAGCTTAACTATTTTGTAGGAAATTTTATCAGCTTTAATTTTGAAAGAAAGATAAAAATTGATAGGAGTAATTGTTTTCGAGATATAAGCAAAAAACCAAAGTAAAAACCGTTACAGTTACTGAACAAAATGTAATTCAGTTTTCAATGTTTGAGACGAAGACGAAAATGAAGCATTTAAAAACGACTCTGAAGACTTCAGCGACTTTTATGTCACCTCCTTTTTCTTCTAATATAGTATTGGACCCAATAAATTAAGTGTATTTTAAATCACAAGACATTTTCTGTTAAAGCACTTTTTTTTTAAATATTAATAATTTTTAAACTTATATCTCGCTTATGCTTAGTCTTACATGAAAAATGCAAATAACTATTTTGTGGAAAATTTTATCAGCTTTAATTTTAGTAAAAAGATAAAAATTGATATAAGTAACTGTTTTCCAGATATAAGCAAGAAACCAAAAAACTGTTACCTTAATTAAGCGTTTGCATGTAAGCAAATTTAGTACTATTAGTATTATTATTAATGTTATTGTTATTAATATGACGACTAAAGACGACTCTGAAACCTTTAGTGACCTTTATGTCTTCTCCTTTTTCCTCTACTAAAGTGTTAGACACAATTAATTTAGTTTAATTTTAGTTTTTCAAACATTTTATTTTAAAGCAAGTTTTTGTTAAATATTATTTATACCCAACTCTATAACTCGCTTATGGTTGGTCGTACAAGAAAAATGTAAATAACTATTTTGTAGGAAATTTTATCAGCTTTAATTTTGAAAAAAAGATAAAAATTGATAGGAGTAACTGTTTTCGAGATATAAGCAAAAAACCAATAAGAAAACTGAAACTGTTACTGAACAAAAATGTAATTCAGTTTTCAATGTTTGAGACGAAGACGAAAATGCAGCATTATTATTATTATTAATGTTATTGTTATTAATATGACAACTAAAAACGACTCTGAAGACTTTGGTGACTTTTATGTCTTCTCCTTTTTCCTATACTAAAGTGTTAGACTCAATTAATTTAGTTTAATTTCGGTTTTTCAAACATTATATTTTAAAGCAAATTTTTGTTAAAGATTATTTATATCCAACTCTATAACTCGCTTATGGTTGGTCTTACAAAAGAAATGCAAATAACTATTTTGTAGGAAATTTTATCAGCTTTAATTTTGAAAGAAAGATAAAAATTGATAGGAGTAATTGTTTTCGAGATATAAGCAAAAAACCAAAGTAAAAACTGTTACAGTTATTGAACAAAAATGTAAGTTTTCGAGATATAAGCAAGAAACTGTTACCTTAATTAAGCGCTTGCATATAAGCAAATTTAGTACTATTAGTATTATTATTATTAATGTTATTGTTATTGATATGACGACTAAGAACGACTCTCAAGACTTTGGTGACTTTTATGTCACCTCCTTTTTCTTCTAATAAAGTATTGTACCCAATAAATTAAGTGTATTTTAAATCACAAGACATTTTCTGTTAAAGCACTTTTTTTTTAAATATTAATTATTTTTAAACTTATATCTCGCTTATGGTTAGTCCTACATGAAAAATGCAAATTACTATTTTGTAGGAAATTTTATTTTTTAGTTTTTCAAACATTTTATTTTAAAGCAAGTTTTTGTTAAATATTATTTATATCCAACTCTATAACTCGCTTATGGTTGGTCCTACAAGAAAAATGCAAATAACTATTTTGTAGGAAATTTTATCAGCTTTAATTATGAAAGAAAGATAAAAATTGATAGGAATAATTGTTTTCGAGATATAAGCAAAAAACCAAAGTGAAAACTGTTACAGTAACTAAACAAAAATGTAATTCAGTTTTCAATGTTTGAGACGAAGACGAAAATGCAGCATTTAAAAACGACTCTGAAGACTTCTGTGACTTTTAAGTCACCTCCTTTTTCTTCTAATAATGTATTGGACCCAATAAATTAAGTGTATTTTAAATCACAAGACATTTTCAGTTAAAGCACTTTTTTTTTAAATATTGATTATTTTCAAACTTATATCTCGCTTATGGTTAGTCCTACATGAAAAATGCAAATTACTATTTTGTAGGAAATTTTATCAGCTTTAATTTTGGTAAACAGATAAAAATTGATAGGAGTAACTGTTTTCGAGATATAAGCAAGAAACCAAAAAACTGTTACCTTAATAAAGCGCTTGCATATAAGCAAATTTAGTACTATTAGTATTATTATTATTAATGTTATTGTTATTAATATGACGACTAAAAACGACTCTGAAGACTTTGGTGACTTTTATGTCTTCTCCTTTTTCCTATACTAAAGTGTTAGTCTTAATTAATTTAGTTTAATTTCGGTTTTTCAAACATTTTATTTTAAAGCAAGTTTTTGTTAAATATTATTTATACCCAACTCTATAACTCGCTTATGGTTGGTCGTACAAGAAAAATGTAAATAACTATTTTGTAGGAAATTTTATCAGCTTTAATTTTGAAAAAAAGATAAAAATTGATAGGAGTAACTGTTTTCGAGATATAAGCAAAAAACCAATAAGAAAACTGAAACTGTTACTGAACAAAAATGTAATTCAGTTTTCAATGTTTGAGACGAAGACGAAAATGCAGCATTATTATTATTATTAATGTTATTGTTATTAATATGACAACTAAAAACGACTCTGAAGACTTTGGTGACTTTTATGTCTTCTCCTTTTTCCTATACTAAAGTGTTAGACTCAATTAATTTAGTTTAATTTCGGTTTTTCAAACATTATATTTTAAAGCAAATTTTTGTTAAAGATTATTTATATCCAACTCTATAACTCGCTTATGGTTGGTCTTACAAAAGAAATGCAAATAACTATTTTGTAGGAAATTTTATCAGCTTTAATTTTGAAAGAAAGATAAAAATTGATAGGAGTAATTGTTTTCGAGATATAAGCAAAAAACCAAAGTAAAAACTGTTACAGTTATTGAACAAAAATGTAAGTTTTCGAGATATAAGCAAGAAACTGTTACCTTAATTAAGCGCTTGCATATAAGCAAATTTAGTACTATTAGTATTATTATTATTAATGTTATTGTTATTGATATGACGACTAAGAACGACTCTCAAGACTTTGGTGACTTTTATGTCACCTCCTTTTTCTTCTAATAAAGTATTGTACCCAATAAATTAAGTGTATTTTAAATCACAAGACATTTTCTGTTAAAGCACTTTTTTTTTAAATATTAATTATTTTTAAACTTATATCTCGCTTATGGTTAGTCCTACATGAAAAATGCAAATTACTATTTTGTAGGAAATTTTATTTTTTAGTTTTTCAAACATTTTATTTTAAAGCAAGTTTTTGTTAAATATTATTTATATCCAACTCTATAACTCGCTTATGGTTGGTCCTACAAGAAAAATGCAAATAACTATTTTGTAGGAAATTTTATCAGCTTTAATTATGAAAGAAAGATAAAAATTGATAGGAATAATTGTTTTCGAGATATAAGCAAAAAACCAAAGTGAAAACTGTTACAGTAACTAAACAAAAATGTAATTCAGTTTTCAATGTTTGAGACGAAGACGAAAATGCAGCATTTAAAAACGACTCTGAAGACTTCTGTGACTTTTAAGTCACCTCCTTTTTCTTCTAATAATGTATTGGACCCAATAAATTAAGTGTATTTTAAATCACAAGACATTTTCAGTTAAAGCACTTTTTTTTTAAATATTGATTATTTTCAAACTTATATCTCGCTTATGGTTAGTCCTACATGAAAAATGCAAATTACTATTTTGTAGGAAATTTTATCAGCTTTAATTTTGGTAAACAGATAAAAATTGATAGGAGTAACTGTTTTCGAGATATAAGCAAGAAACCAAAAAACTGTTACCTTAATAAAGCGCTTGCATATAAGCAAATTTAGTACTATTAGTATTATTATTATTAATGTTATTGTTATTAATATGACGACTAAAAACGACTCTGAAGACTTTGGTGACTTTTATGTCTTCTCCTTTTTCCTATACTAAAGTGTTAGTCTTAATTAATTTAGTTTAATTTCGGTTTTTCAAACATTTTATTTTAAAGCAAATTTTTGTTAAAGATTATTTATATCCAACTCTATAACTCGCTTATGGTTGGTCCTACAAAAAAAATGCCAATAACTATTTTGTAGGAAATTTTATCAGCTTTGATTTTGAAAGAAAGATAAAAATTGATAGGAGTAACTGTTTTCGAGATATAAGCAAAAAACCAATAAGAAAACTGTAACTGTTACTAAACAAAAATGTAATTCAGTATTCAATGTTTGAGACAAAGACGAAAATGCAGCATTTAAAATCGACTCTGAAGACTTCAGTGACTTTTATGTCACCTCCTTTTTCTTCTAATAAAGTATTGGACCCATTAAATTAAGTGTATTTTAAATCACAAGACATTTTCTGTTAAAGCACTTTTTTTTTAAATATTAATTATTTTCAAACTTATATCTCGCTTATGGTTAGTCCTACATGAAAAATGCAAATTACTATTTTGTAGGAAATTTTATCAGCTTTAATTTTAGTAAAAAGATAAAAATTGATAGGAGTAACAGTTTTCGAGATATAAGCAAGAAACCAAAAAACTGTTACCTTAATTAAGCGCTTGCATATAAGCAAATTTAGTACTAAAAACAACTCTGAAGACTTTGGTGATTTTTATGTCTTTTCCTTTTTCCTCTACTAAAGTGTTAGACCCAATTAATTTAGTTTAATATCGGTTTTTCAAACATTTTATTTTAAAGCAAATTTTTGTTAAAGATTATTTATATCCAACTCTATAACTGGCTTATGGTTGGTCCTACAAAAAAATGGAAATAACTATTTTGTAGGAAATTTTATCAGCTTTAATTTTGAAAAAAAGATAAAAATTGATACAAGTAACTGTTTTCGAGATATAAGCAAGAAACCAAAAAACTGTTACCTTAATAAAGAGCTTGCATATAAGCAAATTTAGTACTATTAGTATTATTATTATTAATGTTATTGTTATTAATATGACGACTAAGGACGACTCTGAAACATTTAGTGACTTTTATGTCTTCTCCTTTTTCCTATACTAAAGTGTTAGACCCAATTAATTTAGTTTAATTTCGGTTTTTCAAACATTTTATTTTAAAGCAAATTTTTGTTAAAGATAATTTATATCCAACTCTATAACTCGCTTATGGTTGGTCTTACAAAAGAAATGCAAATAACTATTTTGTAGGAAATTTTATCAGCTTTAATTTTGAAAGAAAGATAAAAATTAATAGGAGTAATTGTTTTCGAGATATAAGCAAAAAACCAAAGCGAAAACTGTTACAGTTACTGAACAAAAATGTAATTCAGTTTTCAATGTTTGAGACGAAGACGAAAATGCAGCATTTAAAAACGACTCTGAAGACTTCAGTGACTTTTATGTCACCTCCTTTTTCTTTTAATAGAGTATTGGTCCCAATAAATTAAGTGTATTTTAAATCACAAGACATTTTCTGTTAAAGCACTTTTTTTTTAAATATTAATTATTTTCAAACTTCTATCTCGCTTATGGTTAGTCCTACATAAAAAATGCAAATAACTATTTTGTAGGAAATTTTATCAGCTTTAATTTTAGTAAAAAGATAAAAATTGATAGGAGTAACTGTTTTCGAGATATAAACAAGAAACTGTTACCTTAATTAAGCGCTTGCATATAAGCAAATTTAGTAATATTAGTATTATTATTATTAATGTTATTGTTATTAATAGGACGACTAAAGACGACACTGAAACATTTAGTGACTTTTATGTCTTCTCCTTTTTCCTCTACTAAAGTGTTAGACACAATTAATTTAGTTTAATTCCGGTTTTTCAAGCATTTTATTTTAAAGCAAATTTTTGTTAAATATTATTTATATCCAACTCTATAACTCGTTTATGCTTGGTCCTACAAGAAAAATGTTAAGAACTATTTTGTTGGAAATTTTATCAGCTTTAATTTTGAAAGAAAGATAAAATTTGATAGGAGTAACTGTTTTCGAGATATAAGCAAAAAACCAATAAGAAAACTGTAACTGTTACTGAACAAAAATGCAACTCAGTTTTCAATGTTTGAGACGAAGACAAAGATGTAGCATTTATTTAAGAGTCGTTTTTAATCGTCATATTAATAACAATAACATTAATAATAATAATACTAATAATACTAAATTTGCTTATATGCAAACGCTTAATTAAGGTAACAGTTTTTTGGTTTCTTGATTATATCTCGAAAACAGTTACTCCTATCAATTTTTATCTTTTTACTAAAATTAAAGCTGATAAAATTTCCTACAAAATAGTTATTTCCATTTTTTTGTAGGACCAACCATAAGCGAGTTATAGAGTTGGATATAAATAATCTTTAACAAAAATTTGCTTTAAAATAAAATGTTTGAAAAACTGATATTAAACTAAATTAATTGGGTCTAACACTTTAGTAGAGGAAAAAGGAGAAGACATAAAAATCACCAAAGTCTTCAGAGTTGTTTTTAGTACTAAATTTGCTTATATGCAAGCGCTTAATTAAGGTAACAGTTTTTTGGTTTCTTGCTTATATCTCGAAAACAGTTACTCCTATCAATTTTTATCTTTTTACTTAAATTAAAGCTGATAAAATTTCCTACAAAATAGTAATTTGCATTTTTCATGTAGGACTAACCATAAGCGAGATATAAGTTTAAAAATAATTAATATTTAAAAAAAAAGTGCTTTAACAGAAAATGTCTTGTGATTTAAAATACACTTAATTTATTGGGTCCAATACTTTATTAGAAGAAAAAGGAGGTGACATAAAAGTCACCAAAGTCTTGAGAGTCGTTCTTAGTCGTCATATCAATAACAATAACATTAATAATAATAATAATACTAATAGTACTAAATTTGCTTATATGCAAGCGCTTAATTAAGGTAACAGTTTCTTGCTTATATCTCGAAAACTTACATTTTTGTTCAGTAACTGTAACAGTTTTTACTTTGGTTTTTTGCTTATATCTCGAAAACAATTACTTCTATCAATTTTTATCTTTCTTTCAAAATTAAAGCTGATAAAATTTCCTACAAAATGGTTATTTGCATTTCTTTTGTAAGACCAACCATAAGCGAGTTATAGAGTTGGATATAAATAATCTTTAACAAAAATTTGCTTTAAAATATAATGTTTGAAAAAAGAAATTAAATTGAGTCTAACACTTTAGTATAGGAAAAAGGAGAAGACATAAAAGTCACCAAAGTCTTCAAAGTCGTTTTTAGTCGTCATATTAATAACAATAACATTAATAATAATAATAATGCTGCATTTTCGTCTTCGTCTCAAACATTGAAAACTGAATTACATTTTTGTTCAGTAACAGTGACAGTTTTCTTATTGGTTTTTTGCTTATATCTCGAAAACAGTTACTCCTATCAATTTTTATCTTTCTTTCAAAATTAAAGCTGATAAAATTTCCTACAAAATAGTTATTTGCATTTTTCTTGTAGGACCAACCATAAGCGAGTTATAGAGTTGGATATAAATAATATTTAACAAAAACTTGCTTTAAAATAAAATGTTTGAAAAACTAAAATTAAACTAAATTAATTGTGTCTAACACTTTAGTAGAGGAAAAAGGAGAAGACATAAAGGTCACTAAAGGTTTCAGAGTCGTCTTTTGTCGTCATATTAATAACAATAACATTAATAATAATACTAATAGTACTAAATTTGCTTACATGCAAACGCTTAATTAGGGTAACAGTTTTTTGGTTTCTTGCTTATATCTGGAAAACAGTTACTTATATCAATTTTTATCTTTTAACTAAAATTAAAGCCGATAAAATTTTCTACAAAATAGTTATTTGCATTTTTCATGTAAGACTAACCATAAGCGAGATATAAGTTTAAAAATTATTAATATTTAAAAAAAAAGTGCTTTAACAGAAAATGTCTTGTGATTTAAAATACACTTAATTTATTGGGTCCAATACTTTATTAGAAGAAAAAGGAGGTGACATAAAAGTCGCTGAAGTCTTCAGAGTCGTTTTTAAATGCTGCATTTTCGTCTTCGTCTCAAACATTGAAAACTGAATTACATTTTTATTCAGTAACTGTAACAGTTTTTACTTTGGTTTTTTGCTTATATCTCGAAAACAATGACTCCTATCAATTTTTATCTCTCTTTCAAAATTATAGCTGATAAAATTTCCTACAAAATAGTTATTTGCATTTTTCATGTAGGACTAACCATAAGCGAGATATAAGTTTGAAAATAATTAATATTTAAAAAAAAAGTGCTCTAACAGAAAATGTCTTGTGATTTAAAATACACTTAATTTATTGGGTCCAATACTTTATTAGAAGAAAAAGGAGGTGACATAAAAGTCGCTGAAGTCTTCAGAGTCGTTTTTAAATGCTGCATTTTCGTCTTCGTCTCAAACATTGAAAACTGAATTACATTTTTATTCAGTAACTGTAACAGTTTTTACTTTGGTTTTTTGCTTATATCTCGAAAACAATTACTCCTATCAATTTTTGTCTTTATTTCAAAATCAAAGCTAATAAAATTTTTTACAAAATAGTTAATGGCATTTTTTTTGTAGGACCAACCATAAGCGAGTGATAGAGTTGGATATAAATAATCTTTAACAAAAATTTGCTTTAAAATAAAATGTTTGACAAACCGAAATTAAACTAAATTAATTAAGACTAACACTTTAGTTGAGGAAAAAGGAGAAGACATAAAAGTCACCAAAGTTTTGAGAGTCGTTTTTAGTCGTCATATTAATAACAATAACATTAATAATAATAATACTAATAGTACTAAATTTGCTTATATGCAAGCGATTTATTAAGGTAACAGTTTTTTGGTTTCTTGCTTATATCTCGAAAACAGTTACTCCTATCAATTTTGATCTGTTTACTAAAATTAAAGCTGATAAAATTTCCTACAAAATAGTTATTTGCATTTTTCATGTAGGACTAACCTTAAGCGAGATATAAGTTTGAAAATAATCAATATTTAAAAAAAAAGTGCTTTAACAGAAAATGTCTTGTGATTTAAAGTACACTTAATTTATTGGGTCCAATACATTATTAGAAGAAAAAGGAGGTGACTTAAAAGTCACAGAAGTCTTCAGAGTCGTTTTTAAATGCTGCATTTTCGTCTTCGTCTCAAACATTGAAAACTGAATTACATTTTTGTTTAGTAACTGTAACAGTTTTCACTTTGGTTTTTTGCTTATATCTCGAAAACTATTATTCCTATCAATTTTTATCTTTCTTTCAAAATTAAAGCTGATAAAATTTCCTACGAAATAGTTATTTGCATTTTTCATGTAGGACTAACCATAAGCGAGATATAAGTTTGAAAATAATTAATATTAAAAAAAAGTGCTTTAACAGAAAATGTCTTGTGATTTAAAATACACTTAATTTAATGGGTCCAATACTTTATTAGAAGAAAAAGGAGGTGACATAAAAGTCACTGAAGTCTTCAGAGTCGATTTTAAATGCTGCATTTTCGTCTTTGTCTCAAACATTGAATACTGAATTACATTTTTGTTTAGTAACAGTTACAGTTTTCTTATTGGTTTTTTGCTTATATCTCGAAAACAGTTACTCCTATCAATTTTTATCTTTTTACTAAAATTAAAGCTGATAAAATTTCCTACAAAATAGTTATTTGTATTTTTCTTGTAGGACCAAGCATAAGCGAGTTATAGAGATAGATATAAATAAAATTTAACAAAAATTTGCTTTAAAATAAAATGTTTGAAATACTGAAATTAAACTAAATTAATTGTGTCTAACACTTTAGTATAGGAAAAAGGAGAAGACATAAAAGTCACCAAAGTCTTCAGAGTCGTTTTTAGTCGTCATATTAATAACAATAACATTAATAATAATAATACTAATAGTACTAAATTTGCTTATATGCAAGCGCTTAATTAAGGTAACAGTTTCTTGCTTATATCTCGAAAACAGTTACTCCTATCAATTTTTATCTTTCTTTCAAAATCAAAGCTGATAAAATTTCCTACAAAATAGTTATTGGCATTTTTTTTGTAGGACTAACCATAAGCGAGTTATAGAGTTGGATATAAATAATCTTTAACAAAAATTTGCTTTAAAATAAAATGTTTGAAAAACCGAAATTAAACTAAATTAATTAAGACTAACACTTTAGTTGAGGAAAAAGGAGAAGACACAAAAGTCACCAAAGTTTTGAGAGTTGTTTTTAGTCGTCATATTAATAACAATAACATTAATAATAATAATACTAATAGTACTAAATTTGCTTATATGCAAGCGCTTTATTAAGGTAACAGTTTTTTGGTTTCTTGCTTATATCTCGAAAACAGTTACTCCTATCAATTTTTATCTTTTTACTAAAATTAAAGCTGATAAAATTTCCTACAAAATAGTTATTTGTATTTTTCTTGTAGGACCAAGCATAAGCGAGTTATAGAGATAGATATAAATAATATTTAACAAAAATTTGCTTTAAAATAAAATGTTTGAAATACTGAAATTAAACTAAATTAATTGTGTCTAACACTTTAGTATAGGAAAAAGGAGAAGACATAAAAGTCACCAAAGTCTTCAGAGTCGTTTTTAATCGTCATATTAATAACAATAACATTAATAATAATAATACTAATAGTACTAAATTTGCTTATATGCAAGCGCTTTATTAAGGTAACAGTTTTTTGGTTTCTTGCTTATATCTCGAAAACAGTTACTCCTATCAATTTTTATCTGTTTACTAAAATTAAAGCTGATAAAATTTCTTACAAAATAGTTATTTGCATTTTTCATGTAGGACTAACCTTAAGCGAGATATAAGTTTGAAAATAATCAATATTTAAAAAAAAAGTGCTTTAACAGAAAATGTCTTGTGATTTAAAATACACTTAATTTATTGGGTCCAATACATTATTAGAAGAAAAAGAAGGTGACTTAAAAGTCTCAGAAGTCTTCAGAGTCGTTTTTAAATGCTGCATTTTCGTCTTCGTCTCAAACATTGAAAACTGAATTACATTTTTGTTTAGTAACTGTAACAGTTTTCACTTTGGTTTTTTGCTTATATCTCGAAAACTATTATTCCTATCAATTTTTATTTTTCTTTCAAAATTAAAACTGATAAAATTTCCTACAAAATAGTTGTTTGCATTTTTCATGTAGGACTAACCATAAGCGAGATATAAGTTTGAAAATAATTAATATTAAAAAAAAGTGCTTTAACAGAAAATGTCTTGTGATTTAAAATACACTTAATTTAATGGGTCCAATACTTTATTAGAATGAAAAGGAGGTGACATAAAAGTCACTGAAGTCTTCAGAGTCGATTTTAAATGCTGCATTTTCGTCTTTGTCTCAAACATTGAATACTGAATTACATTTTTGTTTAGTAACAGTTACAGTTTTCTTATTGGTTTTTTGCTTATATCTCGAAAACAGTTACTCCTATCAATTTTTATCTTTCTTTCAAAATCAAAGCTGATAAAATTTCCTACAAAATAGTTATTGGCATTTTTTTTGTAGGACCAACCATAAGCGAGTTATAGAGTTGGATATAAATAATCTTTAACAAAAATTTGCTTTAAAATAAAATGTTTGAAAAACCGAAATTAAACTAAATTAATTAAGACTAACTCTTTAGTTGAGGAAAAAGAAGAAGACATAAAAGTCACCAAAGTTTTGAGAGTTGTTTTAATCGTCATATTAATAACAATAACATTAATAATAATAATACTAATAGTACTAAATTTGCTTATATGCAAGCGCTTTATTAAGGTAACAGTTTATTGGTTTCTTGCTTATATCTCGAAAACAGTTACTCCTATCAATTTTTATCTTTTTACTAAAATTAAAGCTGATAAAATTTCCTACAAAATAGTTATTTGTATTTTTCTTGTAGGACCAAGCATAAGCGAGTTATAGAGATAGATATAAATAAAATTTAACAAAAATTTGCTTTAAAATAAAATGTATGAAATACTGAAATTAAACTAAATTAATTGTGTCTAACACTTTAGTATAGGAAAAAGGAGAAGACATAAAAGTCACCAAAGTCTTCAGAGTCGTTTTTAGTCGTCATATTAATAACAATAACATTAATAATAATAATACTAATAGTACTAAATTTGCTTATATGCAAGCGCTTTATTAAGGTAATAGTTTTTTGGTTTCTTGCTTATATCTCGAAAACAGTTACTCCTATCAATTTTTATCTCTTTACTAAAATTAAAGCTGATAAAATTTCCTACAAAATAGTTATTTGCATTTTTCATGTAGGACTAACCATAAGCGAGATATAAGTTTGAAAATAATCAATATTTAAAAAAAAGTGCTTTAACAGAAAATGTCATGTGATTTAAAATACACTTAATTTATTGGGTCCAATACATTATTAGAAGAAAAAGGAGGTGACTTAAAAGTCACAGAAATCTTCAGAGTCGTTTTTAAATGCTGCATTTTCGTCTTCGTCTCAAACATTGAAAACTGAATTACATTTTTGTTTAGTAACTGTAACAGTTTTCACTTTGGTTTTTTGCTTATATCTCGAAAACAATTATTCCTATCAATTTTTATCTTTCTTTCAAAATTAAAGCTGATAAAATTTCCTACAAAATAGTTATTTGCATTTTTCTTGTAGGACCAACCATAAGCGAGTTATAGAGTTGGATATAAATAATCTTTAACAAAAATTTGCTTTAAAATAAAATGTTTGAAAAACCGAAATTAAACTAAATTAATTAAGACTAACACTTTAGTTGAGGAAAAAGGAGAAGACATAAAAGTCACCAAAGTTTTGAGAGTTGTTTTAATCGTCATATTAATAACAATAACATTAATAATAATAATACTAATAGTACTAAATTTGCTTATATGCAAGCGCTTTATTAAGGTAACAGTTTATTGGTTTCTTGCTTATATCTCGAAAACATTTCCTACAAAATAGTTATTGGCATTTTTTTTGTAGGACCAACCATAAGCGAGTTATAGAGTTGGATATAAATAATCTTTAACAAAAATTTGCTTTAAAATAAAATGTTTGAAAAACCGAAATTAAACTAAATTAATTAAGACTAACACTTTAGTTGAGGAAAAAGAAGAAGACATAAAAGTCACCAAAGTTTTGAGAGTTGTTTTAATCGTCATATTAATAACAATAACATTAATAATAATAATACTAATAGTACTAAATTTGCTTATATGCAAGCGCTTTATTAAGGTAACAGTTTATTGGTTTCTTGCTTATATCTCGAAAACAGTTACTCCTATCAATTTTTATCTTTTTACTAAAATTAAAGCTGATAAAATTTCCTACAAAATAGTTATTTGTATTTTTCTTGTAGGACCAAGCATAAGCGAGTTATAGAGATAGATATAAATAATATTTAACAAAAATTTGCTTTAAAATAAAATGTATGAAATACTGAAATTAAACTAAATTAATTGTGTCTAACACTTTAGTATAGGAAAAAGGAGAAGACATAAAAGTCACCAAAGTCTTCAGAGTTGTTTTTAGTCGTCATATTAATAACAATAACATTAATAATAATAATACTAATAGTACTAAATTTGCTTATATGCAAGCGCTTTATTAAGGTAATAGTTTTTTGGTTTCTTGCTTATATCTCGAAAACAGTTACTCCTATCAATTTTTATCTCTTTACTAAAATTAAAGCTGATAAAATTTCCTACAAAATAGTTATTTGCATTTTTCATGTAGGACTAACCATAAGCGAGATATAAGTTTGAAAATAATCAATATTTAAAAAAAAGTGCTTTAACAGAAAATGTCATGTGATTTAAAATACACTTAATTTATTGGGTCCAATACATTATTAGAAGAAAATGGAGGTGACTTAAAAGTCACAGAAGTCTTCAGAGTCGTTTTTAAATGCTGCATTTTCGTCTTCGTCTCAAACATTGAAAACTGAATTACATTTTTGTTTAGTAACTGTAACAGTTTTCACTTTGGTTTTTTGCTTATATCTCGAAAACAATTATTCCTATCAATTTTTATCTTTCTTTCAAAATTAAAGCTGATAAAATTTCCTACAAAATAGTTATTTGCATTTTTCTTGTAGGACCAACCATAAGCGAGTTATAGAGTTGGATATAAATAATCTTTAACAAAAATTTGCTTTAAAATAAAATGTTTGAAAAACCGAAATTAAACTAAATTAATTAAGACTAACACTTTAGTTGAGGAAAAAGGAGAAGACATAAAAGTCACCAAAGTTTTGAGAGTTGTTTTAATCGTCATATTAATAACAATAACATTAATAATAATAATACTAATAGTACTAAATTTGCTTATATGCAAGCGCTTTATTAAGGTAACAGTTTATTGGTTTCTTGCTTATATCTCGAAAACAGTTACTCCTATCAATTTTTATCTTTTTACTAAAATTAAAGCTGATAAAATTTCCTACAAAATAGTTATTTGTATTTTTCTTGTAGGACCAAGCATAAGCGAGTTATAGAGATAGATATAAATAATATTTAACAAAAATTTGCTTTAAAATAAAATGTATGAAATACTGAAATTAAACTAAATTAATTGTGTCTAACACTTTAGTATAGGAAAAAGGAGAAGACATAAAAGTCACTAAAGTCTTCAGAGTCGTTTTTAGTCGTCATATTAATAACAATAACATTAATAATAATAATACTAATAGTACTAAATTTGCTTATATGCAAGCGCTTTATTAAGGTAACAGTTTTTTGGTTTCTTGCTTATATCTCGAAAACAGTTACTCCGATCAATTTTTATCTGTTTACTAAAATTAAAGCTGATAAAATTTCCTACAAAATAGTTATTTGCATTTTTCATGTAGGACTAACCATAAGCGAGATATAAGTTTGAATATAATCAATATTTAAAAAAAAGTGCTTTAACAGAAAATGTCATGTGATTTAAAATACACTTAATTTATTGAGTCCAATACATTATTAGAAGAAAAAGGAGGTGACTTAAAAGTCACAGAAGTCTTCAGAGTCGTTTTTAAATGCTGCATTTTCGTCTTCGTCTCAAACATTGAAAACTGAATTACATTTTTGTTTAGTAACTGTAACAGTTTTCACTTTGGTTTTTTGCTTATATCTCGAAAACAATTATTCCTATCAATTTTTATCTTTCTTTAAAAATTAAAGCTGATAAAATTTCCTACAAAATAGTTATTTGCATTTTTCTTGTAGGACCAACCATAAGCGAGTTATAGAGTTGGATATAAATAATATTTAACAAAAACTTGCTTTAAAATAAAATGTTTGAAAAACTAAAAAATAAAATTTCCTACAAAATAGTAATTTGCATTTTTCATATAGGACTAACCATAAGCGAGATATAAGTTTAAAAATAATTAATATTTAAAAAAAAGTGCTTTAACAGAAAATGTCTTGTAATTTAAAATACACTTAATTTATTGGGTCCAATACTTTATTAGAAGAAAAAGGTGACATAAAAGTCACCAAAGTCTTGAGAGTCGTTCTTAGTCGTCATATCAATAACAATAACATTAATAATAATAATACTAATAGTACTAAATTTGCTTATATGCAAGCGCTTTATTAAGGTAACAGTTTATTGGTTTCTTGCTTATATCTCGAAAACAGTTACTCCTATCAATTTTTATCTTTTTACTAAAATTAAAGCTGATAAAATTTCCTACAAAATAGTTATTTGTATTTTTCTTGTAGGACCAAGCATAAGCGAGTTATAGAGATAGATATAAATAATATTTAACAAAAATTTGCTTTAAAATAGAATGTTTGAAATACTGAAATTAAACTAAATTAATTGTGTCTAACACTTTAGTATAGGAAAAAGGAGAAGACATAAAAGTCACCAAAGTCTTCAGAGTCGTTTTTAGTCGTCATATTAATAACAATAACATTAATAATAATAATACTAATAGTACTAAATTTGCTTATATGCAAGCGCTTTATTAAGGTAACAGTTTTTTGGTTTCTTGCTTATATCTCGAAAACAGTTACTCCTATCAATTTTTATCTGTTTACTAAAATTAAAGCTGATAAAATTTCCTACAAAATAGTTATTTGCATTTTTCATGTAGGACTAACCATAAGCGAGATATAAGTTTGAAAATAATCAATATTTAAAAAAAAGTGCTTTAACAGAAAATGTCATGTGATTTAAAATACACTTAATTTATTGGGTCCAATACATTATTAGAAGAAAAAGGAGGTGACTTAAAAGTCACAGAAGTCTTCAGAGTCGTTTTTAAATGCTGCATTTTCGTCTTCGTCTCAAACATTGAAAACTGAATTACATTTTTGTTCAGTAACAGTTACAGTTTTCTTATTGGTTTTTTGCTTATATCTCGAAAACAGTTACTCCTATTAATTTTTATCTTTTTTTCAAAATTAAAGCTGATAAAATTTCCTACAAAATAGTTATTTGCATTTTTCTTGTAGGATCAACCATAAGCGAGTTATAGAGTTGGATATAAATAATATTTAACAAAAACTTGCTTTAAAATAAAATGTTTGAAAAACTAAAAAATAAAATTTCCTACAAAATAGTAATTTGCATTTTTCATGTAGGACTAACCATAAGCGAGATATAAGTTTAAAAATAATTAATATTTAAAAAAAAAGTGTTTTACAGAAAATGTCTTGTGATTTAAAATACACTTAATTTATTGGGTCCAATACTTTATTAGAAGAAAAAGGAGGTGACATAAAAGTCACCAAAGTCTTGAGAGTCGTTCTTAGTCGTCATATCAATAACAATAACATTAATAATAATAATACTAATAGTACTAAATTTGCTTAAATGCAAGCGCTTTATTAAGGTAACAGTTTATTGGTTTCTTGCTTATATCTCGAAAACAGTTACTCCTATCAATTTTTATCTTTTTACTAAAATTAAAGCTGATAAAATTTCCTACAAAATAGTTATTTGTATTTTTCTTGTAGGACCAAGCATAAGCGAGTTATAGAGATAGATATAAATAATATTTAACAAAAATTTGCTTTAAAATAAAATGTTTGAAATACTGAAATTAAACTAAATTAATTGTGTCTAACACTTTAGTATAGGAAAAAGGAGAAGACATAAAAGTCACCAAAGTCTTCAGAGTCGTTTTTAGTCGTCATATTAATAACAATAACATTAATAATAATAATACTAATAGTACTAAATTTGCTTATATGCAAGCGCTTTATTAAGGTAATAGTTTTTTGGTTTCTTGCTTATATCTCGAAAACAGTTACTCCTATCAATTTTTATCTGTTTACTAAAATTAAAGCTGATAAAATTTCCTACAAAATAGTTATTTGCATTTTTTATGTAGGACTAACCATAAGCGAGATATAAGTTTGAAAATAATCAATATTTAAAAAAAAGTGCTTTAACAGAAAATGTCATGTGATTTAAAATACACTTAATTTATTGGGTCCAATACATTATTAGAAGAAAAAGGAGGTGACTTAAAAGTCACAGAAGTCTTCAGAATCGTTTTTAAATGCTGCATTTTCGTCTTCATCTCAAACATTGAAAACTGAATTACATTTTTGTTTAGTAACTGTAACAGTTTTCACTTTGGTTTTTTGCTTATATCTCGAAAACAATTATTCCTATCAATTTTTATCTTTCTTTCAAAATTAAAGCTGATAAAATTTCCTACAAAATAGTTATTTGCATTTTTCTTGTAGGACCAACCATAAGCGAGTTATAGAGTTGGATATAAATAATATTTAACAAAAACTTGCTTTAAAATAAAATGTTTGAAAAACTAAAAAATAAAATTTCCTACAAAATAGTAATTTGCATTTTTCATATAGGACTAACCATAAGCGAGATATAAGTTTAAAAATAATTAATATTTAAAAAAAAAGTGCTTTAACAGAAAATGTCTTGTGATTTAAAATACACTTAATTTATTGGGTCCAATACTTTATTAGAAGAAAAAGGTGACATAAAAGTCACCAAAGTCTTGAGAGTCGTTCTTAGTCGTCATATCAATAACAATAACATTAATAATAATAATACTAATAGTACTAAATTTGCTTATATGCAAGCGCTTTATTAAGGTAACAGTTTATTGGTTTCTTGCTTATATCTCGAAAACAGTTACTCCTATCAATTTTTATCTTTTTACTAAAATTAAAGCTGATAAAATTTCCTACAAAATAGTTATTTGTATTTTTCTTGTAGGACCAAGCATAAGCGAGTTATAGAGATAGATATAAATAATATTTAACAAAAATTTGCTTTAAAATAAAATGTTTGAAATACTGAAATTAAACTAAATTAATTGTGTCTAACACTTTAGTAGAGGAAAAAGGAGAAGTCATAAATGTCACTAAAGGTTTCAGAGTCGTCTTTAGTCGTCATATTAATAACAATAACACTAATAATAATAATATTAATAGTACTAAATTTGCTTACATGCAAACGCTTAATTAAGGTAACAGTTTTTTGCTTTCTTGCTTATATCTCGAAAATAGTTACTTATATCAATTTTTATCTTTTTACTAAAATTAAAGCTGATAAAATTTTCTACAAAATAGTTATTTGCATTTTTCATGTAAGACTAACCATAAGCGAGATATAAGTTTAAAAATTATTAATATTTAAAAAAAAGTGCTTTAACAGAAAATGTCTTGTGATTTAAAATATACTTAATTTATTGGGTCCAATACTTTATTAGAAGAAAAAGGAGGTGACATAAAAGTCGCTGAAGTCTTCAGAGTCGTTTTTAAATGCTGCATTTTCGACTTCGTCTCAAACATTGAAAACTGAATTACATTTTTGTTCAGTAACTGTAACAGTTTTTACTTTGGTTTTTTGCTTATATCTCGAAAACAATTACCCCTATCAATTTTTATCTTTCTTTCAAAATTAAAGCTGATAAAATTTCCTACAAAATAGTTATTTGCATTTCTTTTGTAAGACCAACCATAAGCGAGTTATAGAGTTGGATATAAATAATCTTTAACAAAAATTTGCTTTAAAATAAAATGTTTGAAAAACTAAAATTAAACTAAATTAATTGTGTCTAACACTTTAGTAGAGAAAAAAGGAGAAGACATAAAGGTCACTAAAGTCTTCAGAGTCGTTTTTAGTCGTCATATTAATAACAATAACATTAATAATAATAATACCAATAGTACTAAATTTGCTTATATGCAAGCGCTTAATTAAGGTAACAGTTTTTTGGTTTCTAGCTTATATCTCGAAAACAGTTACTCCTATCAATTTTTATCTTTTTAATAAAATTAAAGCTGATAAAATTTCCTACAAAATAGTTATTTGCATTTTTCATGTACGACTAACCATAAGCGAGATATAAGTTTGAAAATAATTAATATTTAAAACAAAAGTGCTTTAACAGAAAATGCCTTGTGATTTAAAATACACTTAATTTATTGAGTCCAATACTTTATTAGAAGAAAAAAGAGGTGACATAAAAGTCACTGAAGTCTTCAGAGTCGTTTTTAAATGCTGCATTTTCGTCTTCGTCTAAAACATTGAAAACTGAATTACATTTTTGTTCAGTAACAGTTACAGTTTTCTTATTGGTTTTTTGCTTATTTCTCGAAAACAGTTACACCTATCAAATTTTATCTTTCTTTCAAAATTAAAGCTGATAAAATTTCCAACAAAGTAATTATTTGCATTTTTCTTGTAGGAACAAGCATAAGCGAGTTATAGAGAGGGATATAAATAATATCTAACAAAAATTTGCTTTAAAATAAAATGTTTGAAAAACTGAAATTAAACAAAATTAATTGTGCCTAACACTTTAGTGGAGGAAAAAGGAGAAGACATAAAAGTCCCTAAAGGTTTCAGAATCGTCTTTAGTCGTCATATTAATAACAATAACATTAATAATAATAAAACTAATAGTACTAAATTTGCTTATATGCAAACGCTGAATTAAGGTAATAGTTTTTTGGTTTCTTGCTTATATCTCGAAAACAGTTACTCCTTTCAATTTTTATCTTTTTTCAAAATTAAAGCTGATAACATTTCCTACAAAATAGTTATTTGCATTTTTTTGTAGGACCAACCATAAGCGAGTTATAAAGTTGGATATAAATAATCTTTAACAAAAATTTGCTTTAAAATAAAATGTTTGAAAAACTAAAATTAAACTAAATTAATTGTGTCTAACACTTTAGTAGAGGAAAAAGGAGAAGACATAAAGGTCACTAAAGTCTTCAGAGTCGTTTTTAGTCGTCATATTAATAACAATAACATTAATAATAATAAAACTAATAGTACTAAATTTGCTTATATGCAAACGCTGAATTAAGGTAACAGTTTTTTGGTTTCTTGCTTATATCTCGAAAACAGTTACTCCGATCAATTTTTATCTTTTTACTAAAATTAAAGCTGATAAAATTTCCTACAAAATAGTTATTTGTATTTTTCTTGTAGGACCAAGCATAAGCGAGTTATAGAGATAGATATAAATAATATTTAACAAAAATTTGCTTTAAAATAAAATGTTTGAAATACTGAAATTAAACTAAATTAATTGTGTCTAACACTTTAGTATAGGAAAAAGGAGCAGACATAAAAGTCACCAAAGTCTTCAGAGTCGTTTTTAGTCGTCATATTAATAACAATAACATTAATAATAATAATACTAATAGTACTAAATTTGCTTATATGCAAGCGCTTTATTAAGGTAACAGTTTTTTGGTTTCTTGCTTATATCTCGAAAACAGTTACTCCTATCAATTTTTATCTTTTTACTAAAATTAAAGCTGATAAAATTTCCTACAAAATAGTTATTTGTATTTTTCTTGTAGGACCAAGCATAAGCGAGTTATAGAGATAGATATAAATAATATTTAACAAAAATTTGCTTTAAAATAAAATGTTTGAAATACTGAAATTAAACTAAATTAATTGTGTCTAACACTTTAGTATAGGAAAAAGGAGAAGACATAAAAGTCGGTATAAAAACATTTACTATACAAAAGTTAATAATAATAATAATAATAATAATAATAATAATAATAATAGTAATAGTAACAAAAGTAATAATAATAATAATACTTTTAATAAGGAAAAATGGAGCTTATTTTGTGTGTTACATGAGCGTTTTCTCATTTCTATGCAAAAGATCATGTGTGATGTGTGTTTTTAGGCAATCTAAGCCATTTTATAGTTTTTAATATTTAACAAAAATTTGCTTTAAAATAAAATGTTTGAAAAACTGAAATTAAACTAAATTAATTGTGTCTAACACTTTAGTAGAGGAAAAAGGAGGAGACATAAAAGTCACTAAAGTCTTCAGAGTTGTCTTTAGTCGTCATATTAATAACAATAACATTTATAATAACGATACTAGTAGTACTAAATTTGCTTATATGCAAGCGCTTAATTAAGGTAACAGTTTTTTTGTTTTTTGCTTATATCTCGAAAACAGTTACTCCTATCAATTTTTACTTTTTCACCAAAATTAAAGGTGATAAAATTTCCTACAAAATAGTTATTTGCATTTTTCATGTAGAACTAACCATAAGCGAGATATAAGTTTGAAAATAATTAATAATTAAAAAAAAGTGTTTTAACAGAAAATGTCTGGTGATTTATAATACACTTAATTTATTGGGTCCAATACTTTATTAGAAGAAAAAGGAGGTGACATAAAAGTCACTGAAGTTTTCAGAGTCGATTTTAAATGCTGCATTTTTGTCTTCGTCTCAAACATTGAAAACTGAATTACATTTTTGTTCAGTAACAGTTACAGTTTTCTTATTGGTTTTTTGCTTATATCTCGAAAACAGTTGCTCCTATCAATTTTTATCTTTTTACTAAAATTAAAGCTGATAAAATTTCCTACAAAATAGTTATTTGCATTTTTTATGTAGGACTAACCATAAGCGAGATAGAAGTTTGAAAATAATTAATATTTAAAAAAAATGTGCTTTAACAGAAAATGCCTTGTGATTTAAAATACACTTAATTTATTGAGTCCAATACTTTATTAGAAGAAAAAGGAGGTGACATAAAAGTCGCTGAAGTCTTCAGAGTCGTTTTTAAATGCTGCATTTTCGTCTTCGTCTCAAACATTGAAAACTGAATTACATTTTTGTTCAGTAACTGTAACAGTTTTTACTTTGGTTTTTTGCTTATATCTCGAAAACAATTACTCCTATCAATTTTTATCTTTCTTTCAAAATTAAAGCTGATAAAATTTCCTACAAAATAGTTATTTGCATTTCTTTTGTAAGACCAACCATAAGCGAGTTATAGAGTTGGATATAAATAATCTTTAACAAAAATTTGCTTTAAAATAAAATGTTTGAAAAACCGAAATTAAATTAAATTAATTGGGTCTAACACTTTAGTATAGGAAAAAGGAGAAGACATAAAAGTCACTAAATGTTTCAGAGTCGTCTTTAGTCGTCATATTAATAACAATAACATTAAAAATAATAATACTAATAGTACTAAATTTGCTTATATGCAAGCGCTTTATTAAGGTAACAGTTTTTTGGTTTCTTGCTTATATCTCGAAAACAGTTACTCCTATAAATTTTTTTCTTTTTTTCAAAATTAAAGCTGATAAAATTTCCTACAAAATAGTTATTTCCATTTTTTTGTAGGACCAACCATAAGCGAGTTGAAGAGTTGGATATAAATAATCTTTAACAAAAATTTGCTTTAAAATAAAATGTTTGAAAAACCGATATTAAACTAAATTAATTGGGTCTAACACTATAGTAGAGGAAAAAGGAGAAGACATAAAAATCACCAAAGTTTTCAGAGTTGTTTTTAGTACTAAATTTGCTTATATGCAAGCGCTTAATTAAGGTAACAGTTTTTTGGTTTCTTGCTTATATCTCGAAAACAGTTACTCCTATCAATTTTTATCTTTTTACTAAAATTAAAGCTGATAAAATTTCCTACAAAATAGTTATTTGTATTTTTCTTGTAGGACCAAGCATAAGCGAGTTATAGAGATAGATATAAATAATATTTAACAAAAATTTGCTTTAAAATAAAATGTTTGAAATACTGAAATTAAACTAAATTAATTGTGTCTAACACTTTAGTATAGGAAAAAGGAGAAGACATAAAAGTCACCAAAGTCTTCAGAGTCGTTTTTAGTCGTCATATTAATAACAATAACATTAATAATAATAATACTAATAGTACTAAATTTGCTTATATGCAAGCGCTTTATTAAGGTAACAGTTTTTTGGTTTCTTGCTTATATCTCGAAAACAATTACTCCTATCAATTTTTATCTTTCTTTCAAAATCAAAGCTGATAAAATTTTCTACAAAATAGTTATTTGCATTTCTTTTGTAAGACCAACCATAAGCGAGTTATAGAGTTGGATATAAATAATCTTTAACAAAACTTTGCTTTAAAATATAATGTTTGAAAAACCGAAATTAAACTAAATTAATTGAGTCTAACACTTTAGTATAGATAAAAGGAGAAGACATAAAAGTCACCAAAGTCTTCAGAGTCGTTTTTAGTCGTCATATTAATAACAATAACATTAATAATAATAATAATGCTGCATTTTCGTCTTCGTCTCAAACATTGAAAACTGAATTACATTTTTGTTCAGTAACAGTTACAGTTTTCTTATTGGTTTTTTGCTTATATCTCAAAAACAGTTACTCCTATCAATTTTTATCTTTCTTTCAAAATTAAAGCTGATAAAATTTCTTACAAAATAGTTATTTGCATTTTTCTTGTAGGACCAACCATAAGCGAGTTATAGAGTTGGATATAAATAATATTTAACAATAACTTGCTTTAAAAAAAATGTTTGAAAAACTAAAATTAAACTAAATTAATTGTGTCTAACACTTTAGTAGAGGAAAAAGGAGAAGACATAAAGGTCACTAAAGGTTTCAGAGTCGTCTTTAGTCGTCATATTAATAACAATAACATTAATAATAATACTAATAGTACTAAATTTGCTTATATGCAAGCGCTTAATTAATGTAACAGTTTTTTGGTTTCTAGCTTATATCTCGAAAACAGTTACACCTATCAAATTTTATCTTTCTTTCAAAATTAAACCTGATAAAATTTCCAACAAAGTAATTATTTGCATTTTTCTTGTAGGACCAAGCATAAGCGAGTTATAGAGATGAATATAAATAATATCTAACAAAAATTTGCTTTAAAATAAAATGTTTGAAAAACTGAAATTAAACTAAATTAATTGTGTCTAACACTTTAGTGGAGGAAAAAGGAGAAGACATAAAAGTCTTTAAAGGTTTCAGAATCGTCTTTAGTCGTCATATTAATAACAATAACATTAATAAACTAATAGTACTAAATTTGCTTATATGCAAACGCTGCATTAAGGTAATAGTTTTTTGGTTTCTTGCTTATATCTCGAAAACAGTTACTCCTATCAATTTTTAACTTTTCACTAAAATTAAAGATGATAAAATTTCCTGCAAAATAGTTATTTGCATTTTTCATGTAGAACAAACCATAAGCGAGATATAAGTTTGAAAATAATTAATAATTAAAAAAAAAATGTGTTTTAACAGAAAATGTCTTGTGATTTAAAATACACTTAATTTATTGGGTCCAATACTTAATTAGAAGAAAAAGGAGGTGCAAATAACTATTTTGTTGGAAATTTTATTAGCTTTAATTGTGAAAGAAAGATAAAATTTGATAGGAGTAACTGTTTTCGAGATATAAGCAAAAAACCAATAAGAAAACTGTAACTGTAACTGAACAAAAATGTAATTCAGTTTTCAATGTTTGAGACGAAGACAAAAATGCAGCATTTAAAAACGACTCTGAAAACTTCAGTGACTTTTATGTCACCTCCTTTTTCTTCTAATAAAGTATTGGACCCAATAAATTAAGTGTATTATAAATCACAGGACATTTTCTGTTAAAACACTTTTTTTTAATTATTAATTAATTTCAAACTTATATCTCGCTTATGGTTAGTTCTACATGAAAAATGCAAATAACTATTTTGTAGGAAATTTTATCACCTTTAATTTTGGTGAAAAAGTAAAAATTGATAGGAGTAACTGTTTTCGAGATATAAGCAAAAAACCAAAAAACTGTTACTTTAATTAAGCGCTTGCATATAAGCAAATTTAGTACTACTAGTATTGCTATTATAAATGTTATTGTTATTAATATGACGACTAAAGACAACTCTAAGACTTTAGTGACTTTTATGTCTCCTCCTTTTTCCTCTACTAAAGTGTTAGACACAATTAATTTAGTTTAATTTCAGTTTTTCAAACATTTTATTTTAAAGCAAATTTTTGTTAAATATTAAAAACTATAAAATGGCTTAGATTGCCTAAAAACACACATCACACATGATCTTTTGCATAGAAATGAAAAAACGCTCAGATAACACAAAATAAGCATCATTTTTGCTTAGAAAAACTAAGCTTTAATTTAGAAAGAAATTTATTATTATAAGTATTATTATCATTATTATTATTATTATTATTATTATTTCTTTTATTACTATTATTATTATTATTATTATTATTAACTTTTGTATAGTAAATGTTTTTATACCAGTTTTAAAATGAGTTATTAATTTTAGACAATTTCTTTCCTAAAAACACTCATATAACACACAAAATAAGCTTCATTTTTGCTTAGAAAACTAAGCTTACTTTTATTACTATTATTATAATTTTAATTATTATTATTATTATTATTGTTATTATTATTATTATTATTATTATTATTATTATTATTGTTATTATTATTATTATTATTATTATTATTATTATTATTATTATTATTATTACTATTAAAAACCGATTATAACTTTTGTATAGTATTGTTTTTATACCAGTTTTAAAATGAGTGATTAATTTTAGCCAATTTCTTGCCTAAAAACTATAAAATGGCTTAGATTGCCTAAAAACACAGATCACACATGATCTTTTGCATAGAAATGAGAAAACGCTCATATAACACAAAATAAACTTCATTTTTGCTTAGAAAACTAAGCTTACTTTTATTACTACTATTATTATTATTTTTATTATTATTATTATTACTATTATTATTATTATTATTAATATTATTATTATTAAAAACCGATTATAACTTTTGTATAGTAAATGTTTTTATACCAGTTTTAAAATGAGTTATATTAATTTAGACAATTTCTTGCCTAAAAACACAGATCACAGATGATCTCTTGCATAGAAATGAGAAAACGCTCAGATAACACAAAATAAGCATCATTTTTGCTTAGAAAAACTAAGCTTTAATTTAGAAAGAAATTCATTATTATAAGTATTATTATCATTATTATTATTATTATTATTATTATTATTATTATTATTATTTTTTTTTATTACTATTATTATTATTATTATTATTATTAACTTTTGTATAGTAAATGTTTTTATACCAGTTTTAAAATGAGTTATTAATTTTAGACAATTTCTTGCCTAAAAACACAGATCACAGATGATTTCTTGCATAGAAATGAGAAAACGCTCATATAACACAAAAAGAGCTTCATGTTTGCTTAGAAAACTAAGCTTACTTTTATTACTATTATTATTTTTATTATTATTATTATTTTTATCATTGTTATTATTATTATTATTATTAAAAACTTATATTAAACAGACAGAAAACGTCGTATTCTGACACAAAAAAACGAATTACGTTATAGACTTGACGAGAAGGGCGTATCTCGGACTCTTATAGGACTCTTATAGGGTCAAAAAGTATCAGTTTGGATTAACATAAATTATTTTTGTTGACTCTCAGTCTGAATTGTTCATCAGTTCAAACAAAAACAGCTTATTTTAGACGATCTTTTGCTTTGAACAAGAAAACTTACATCGAACAGACTAAAAACGTATTAATCTGGCATAAAAGAGCAATTTATGTATCACTTTAGATAAAGGCAGCTAATCCTATTCGTTTCATTGCTTAAAATAGACAAAATTGTTAATAAATCTAACAAAAACGCTGTATTCTAGCACAAAATACTAATTACATTATAGTATCGACGAGAATAGCTTATTTGGAATGATTCTATGCTTCCAAACGAGTAAATTTTTATTAAACAGATGCCAAACATCATGTTTTGTCCTATAAAGACATTTTATATTGCAGTTTGTATTAAAACAGAATATTTTCGTTGATTCTTTGTTAGAAGCAGCAAACCTAACATTAAAGAATCTGAAAACTTTGTATTCGGACACAAACCACCGAATTTTGTATCAGTTTAGACAAAAACGGTTAATTTTCGACAATATTTTGCTTTGAACAAGAAAATTTATATCAAACTGACTAAAAACGTCTTATTTTAGCACAAAACAAAAGATTTGCGTTATAGTCTTGAAGCTGATTCATGACACAGTTTGGATAAAAACCAATTATTTTTGTTAATTCATTGTTACAAACAAGAAACCTTACATCAAAGAAACTGAAAACCCCTTATTCAGGCACAGAAATTCGAATTACGTTTCAGTCTGGACAAAAGCTGCTTATTTTAGACGATCCTTTGTTTTGAACACGAAAACTTACATTAAAAAGATTAAAAACGTCTTATTCTGGCTGAAAACTGCAAATTATATATTACTCTAGATAAAAGCAATTTATCCTGATTACTCCTTTACTTAGAATAGAGTAAACTTGTATAAAATTTAATGAAAACTTTAAATTTAGTCTCAAAGAAATAATTTACGTTATAGTTTTGACCAGCACTGTTTATTTCAAACGAATTTATGATTCGAAACTAATGAACTTTTATGGGGCAGATGCAAAACCACATATTACCATATAAAGCGTTGTTTTAAAGCAAAGTATTACCTTTTGCAACAAGAAATTTCACGTCAAAGAAACTGAAAACTTCGTATCCATGCATAAATATCGAATTACGTATCAGTTTAGGCAAATACAGCTTATTTTAAACGATTCATTGCTATAAACAAGAAAAATTTTATCAAGCATATTGAAAACGTCTTATTCTCGAAAATAAGAGCAAATTATGTATCAGTTTTGACAAAAGCGGATTACTCTGTTTGATTCTATGCTTAGAGTAGAGTAAACTACTATAAAACGTAATGAAAACTCTATATTCAAGCTCAAAAGAACAAATTACGTTATAGTTTTGGCAAAAAAAAATATTTCGGACGATTACATACTTCGAAGTAAGCAAACTTTAATTGAACAAGTGCAAAAGCTAATACTTTGCTTTAAAATAACGATTTATGTGGTAATATGGTATTTTGCATCTGTACTATAAAAGTTTACTCGTTTCGCTCCATTGAATCATTCGAAAGAAATTATTTTGACACAACAACGAAAATAATTTGTTTTTGTTTAAACTGTAACATAAATCGCTTTTATAAAACGAACTAAGACGTTTGGCATCTGTTTATTGAAAGTTTTCTCGTTTGGGGGCATAAAATCGTTTGAAATTATCAGTTCTGGTCAAAACTATAACGTAAATTATTTCTTTGTATCATTTTAAAGATTTGCGTTATAGTCTTGACGAGAACTGT
>NC_087395.1:9192500-9265000 GCF_031307605.1 Tribolium castaneum | reverse complement strand
TTCCTCTACTAAAGTGTTAGTTTAATTTAGTTTAATTTCAGTTTTTCAAACATTTTATTTTAAAGCAAATTTTTGTTAAATATTAATTATATCCAACTCTATAACTCGCTTATGGTTGGTCCTACAAGAAAAATGCAAATAACGATTTTGTAGTAAATTTTATCAGCTTTAATTTTGAAAAAAAGATAAAAATTGATAGGAGTAACTGTTTTCGAGATATAAGCAAAAAACCAATAAGAAAACTGTAACTGTTACTGAACAAAAATGTAATTCAGTTTTCAATGTTTGAGACAAAGACGAAAATACAGCATTTAAAATCGACTATGAAGACTTCAGTGACTTTTATGTCACCTCCTTTTTCTTCTAATAAAGTATTGGACCCTTTAAATTAAGTGTATTTTTAATCACAAGACATTTTCTGTTAAAGCACTTTTTTTTTAAATATTATTAATTTTCAAACTTATATCTCGCTTAAGGTTAGTCCTACATGAAAAATGCAAATAACTATTTTGTAGGAAATTTTATCAGCTTTAATTTTAGTAAAAAGATAAAAATTGATAGGAGTAACTGTTTTTGAGATATAAGCAAGAAACTGTTACCTTAATTAAGCGCTTGCATATAAGCAAATTTAGTAATATTAGTATTATTATTATTAATGTTATTGTTATTAATAGGACGACTAAAGACGACTCTGAAACATTTAGTGACTTTTATGTCTTCTCCTTTTTCCTATACTAAAGTGTTAGACAAAATTAATTTAGTTTAATTTCAGTATTTCAAACATTTTATTTTAAAGCAAATTTTTGTTAAATATTATTTATATCTATCTCTATAACTCGCCTATGCTTGGTCCTACAAGAAAAATACAAATAACTATTTTGTAGGAAATTTTATCAGCTTTAATTTTAGTAAAATGATAAGAATTGATAGGAGTAACTGTTTTCGAGATATAAGCAAGAAACCAAAAAACTGTTACCTTAATAAAGCGCTTGCATATAAGCAAATTTAGTACTATTAGTATTATTATTATTAATGTTATTGTTATTAATATGACGACTAAAAACGACTCTCAAAACTTTGGTGACTTTTATGTCTTCTCCTTTTTCCTCAACTAAAGTGTTAGTCTTAATTAATTTAGTTTAATTTCGGTTTTTCAAACATTTTATTTTAAAGCAAATTTTTGTTAAAGATTATTTATATCCAACTCTATACCTCGCTTATGGTTGGTCCTACAAAAAAAATGCCAATAACTATTTTCTAGGAAATTTTATCAGCTTCGATTTTGAAAGAAAGATAAAAATTGATAGGAATAACTGTTTTTGAGATATAAGCAAAAAACCAATAAGAAAACTGTAACTGTTACTAAACAAAAATGTAATTCAGTATTCAATGTTTGAGACAAAGACGAAAATGCAGCATTTAAAATCGACCCTGAAGACTTCAGTGACTTTTATGTCACCTCCTTTTTCTTCTAATAATGTATTGGACCCATTAAATTAAGTGTATTTTAAATCACAAGACATTTTCTGTTAAAGCACTTTTTTTTTAAATATTAATTATTTTCAAACTTATATCTCGCTTATGGTTAGTCCTACATAAAAAATGCAAATAACTATTTTGTAGGAAATTTTATCAGCTTTAATTTTGAAAAAAAGATAAAAATTGATAGTAGTAATTGTTTTCGAGATATAAGCAAAAAACCAAAGTAAAAACTGTTACAGTTACTGAACAAAAATGTAATTCAGTTTTCAATGTTTGAGACGAAGACGAAAATGCAGCATTTAAAAGCGACTCTGAAGACTTCAGCGACTTTTATGTCACCTCCTTATTCTTCTATTAAAGTATTGGACCCAATAAATTAAGTGTATTTTAAATCACAAGACATTTTCTGTTAAAGCACTTTTTTTTTAAATATTAATAATTTTCAAACTTACATCTCGCTTATGGTTAGTCCTACATGAAAAATGCAAATAACTATTTTGTAGGAAATTTTATCAGCTTTAATTTTAGTAAACAGATAAAAATTGATAGGAGTAACTGTTTTCGAGATATAAGCAAGAAACCAAAAAATTGTTACCTTAATAAAGCGCTTGCATATAAGCAAATTTAGTACTATTAGTATTATTATTATTAATGTTATTGTTATTAATATGACGACTAAAAACGACTCTGAAGACTTTGGTGACTTTTATGTCTTCTCCTTTTTCCTATACTAAAGTGTTAGACACAATTAATTTAGTTTAATTTCAGTATTTCAAACATTTTATTTTAAAGCAAATTTTTGTTAAATATTATTTATATCTATCTCTATAACTCGCTTATGCTTGGTCCTACAAGAAAAATACAAATAACTATTTTGTAGGAATTTTTATCAGCTTTAATTTTAGTAAAAAGATAAAAATTGATAGGAGTAACTGTTTTCGAGATATAAGCAAGAAACCAAAAAACTGTTACCTTAATAAAGCGCTTGCATATAAGCAAATTTAGTACTATTAGTATTATTATTATTAATGTTATTGTTATTAATATGACGACTAAAAACGACTCTCAAGACTTTGGTGACTTTTATGTCTTCTCCTTTTTCCTCAACTAAAGTGTTAGTTTTAATTAATTTAGTTTAATTTCGGTTTTTCAAACATTTTATTTTAAAGCAAATTTTTGTTAAAGATTATTTATATCCAACTCTATAACTCGCTTATGGTTAGTCCTACAAAAAAAATGCCAATAACTATTTTGTAGGAAATTTTATCAGCTTTGATTTTGAAAGAAAGATAAAAATTGATAGGAGTAACTGTTTTCGAGATATAAGCAAAAAACCAATAAGAAAACTGTAACTGTTACTAAACAAAAATGTAATTCAGTTTTCAATGTTTGAGACAAAGAAGAAAATGCAGCATTTAAAATCGACTCTGAAGACTTCAGTGACTTTTATGTCACCTCCTTTTTCTTCTAATAAAGTATTGGACCCATTAAATTAAGTGTATTTTAAATCACAAGACATTTTCTGTTAAAGCACTTTTTTTTTAAATATTAATTATTTTCAAACTTATATCTCGCTTATGGTTAGTCCTACATGAAAAATGCAAATAACTATTTTGTAGGAAATTTTATCAGCTTTAATTTTAGTAAAAAGATAAAAATTGATAGGAGTAACTGTTTTCGAGATATAAGCAAGAAACTGTTACCTTAATTAAGCGCTTGCATATAAGCAAATTTAGTAATATTAGTATTATTATTATTAATGTTATTGTTATTAATATGACGACTAAAGACAACTCTAAGACTTTTGTGACTTTTATGTCTTCTCCTTTTTCCTCTACTAAAGTGTTAGACACAATTAATTTAGTTTAATTCCGGTTTTTCAAGCATTTTATTTTAAAGCAAATTTTTGTTAAATATTATTTATATCCAACTCTATAACTCGTTTATGCTTGGTCCTACAAGAAAAATGTAAATAACGATTTGGTTGGAAATTTTATCAGCTTTAATTTTGAAAGAAAGATAAAATTTGATAGGAGTAACTGTTTTCGAGATATAAGCAAAAAACCAATAAGAAAACTGTAACTGTTACTGAACAAAAATGTAACTCAGTTTTCAATGTTTGAGACGAAGACAAAAATGCAGCATTTAAAAACGACTCTGAAGACGTCAGTGACTTTTATGTCACCTCCTTTTTCTTCTAATAAAGTATTGGACCCAATAAATTAAGTGTATTTTAAATCACAAGACATTTTTTGTTAAAGCACTTTTTTTTTAAAATATTAATTATTTTCAAACTTATATCTCGCTTATGGTTAGTCCTACATGAAAAATGCAAATAACTATTTTGTAGGAAATTTTATCAGCTTTAATTTTAGTAAAAAGATAAAAATTGATAGGAGTAACTGTTTTCGAGATATAATCAAGAAACCAAAAAACTGTTACCTTAATTAAGCGTTTGCATATAACCAAATTTAGTATTATTAGTATTATTATTATTAATGTTATTGTTATTAATATGACGATTAAAAACGACTCTGAAGACTTTGGTGACTTTTACGTCTCCTCCTTTTTCCTCTACTAAAGTGTTAGACCCAATTAATTTAGTTTAATTTCGGTTTTTCAAACATTTTATTTTAAAGCAAATTTTTGTTAAAGATTATTTATATCCAACTCTATAACTCGCTTATGGTTGGTCCTACAAAAAAAATGCTAAAAACTATTTTGTTGGAAATTTTATCAACTTTAATTTTGAAGGAAAGATAAAAATTTATAGGAGTAACTGTTTTCGAGATATAAGCAAAAAACCAAAGTGAAAACTGTAACAGTTACTGAACAAAAATGTAATTCAGTTTTCAATGTTTGAGACGAAGACGAAAATGCAGCATTTAAAATCGACTCTGAAGACTTCAGTGACTTATATGTCACCTCCTTTTTCTTCTAATAAAGTATTGGACTTAATAAATTAAGTGTATTTTAAATCACAAAACATTTTCTGTTAAAGCACTTTTTTTTTAAATATTAATTATTTTCAAACTTATATCTCGCTTATGGTTAGTCCTACATGAGAAATGCAAATAACTATTTTGTAGGAAATTTTATCAGCTTTAATTTTGGTAAAAAGATAAAAATTTATAAGAGTAACTGTTTTCGAGATATAAGCAAGAAAGCAAAAAACTGTTACCTTAATTAAGCGTTTGCATGTAAGCAAATTTAGTACTATTAGTAGTATTATTATTAATGTTATTGTTATTAATATGACGACTAAAAACGACTCAGAAACCTTTTAGTGACATTTATGTCTTCTCCTTTTTCCTCTACTAAAGTGTTAGACACAATTAATTTAGTTTAATTTTAGTTTTTCAAACATTTTATTTTAAAGCAAGTTTTTGTTAAATATTATTTATATCCAACTCTATAACTCGCTTATGGTTGGTCTTACAAAAGAAATGCAATAACTATTTTGTAGGAAATTTTATCAGCTTTAATTTTGAAAGAAAGATAAAAATTGATAGGAGTAATTGTTTTTGAGATATAAGCAAAAAACCAAAGTAAAAACTGTTACAGTTACTGAACAAAAATGTAATTCAGTTTTCAATGTTTGAGACGAAGACGAAAATGCAGCATTATTATTATTATTAATGTTATTGTTATTAATATGACGACTAAAAACGACTCTGAAGACTTTGGTGACTTTTATGTCTTCTCCTTTTTCCTATACTAAAGTGTTAGACTCAATGAATTTAATTTAATTTCGGTTTTTCAAACATTATATTTTAAAGCAAATTTTTGTTAAAGATTATTTATATCCAACTCTATAACTCGCTTATGGTTGGTCTTACAAAAGAAATGCAAATAACTATTTTGTAGGAAATTTTATCAGCTTTAATTTTGAAAGAAAGATAAAAATTGATAGAAGTAATTGTTTTCGAGATATAAGCAAAAAACCAAAGTAAAAACTGTTACAGTTACCGAACAAAAATGTAATTCAGTTTTCAATGTTTGAGAGGAAGACGAAAATGCACCATTTAAAAACGACTCTGAAGACTTCAGCGACTTTTATGTCACCTCCTTTTTCTTCTAATATAGTATTGGACCCAATAAATTAAGTGTATTTTAAATCACATGACATTTTCTGTTAAAGCACTTTTTTTTAAATATTGATTATTTTCAAACTTATATCTCGCTTATGGTTAGTCCTACATGAAAAATGCAAATAACTATTTTGTAGGAAATTTTATCAGCTTTAATTTTAGTAAACAGATAAAAATTGATAGGAGTAACTGTTTTCGAGAGATAAGCAAAAAACCAATAAGAAAACTGTAACTGTTACTGAACAAAAATGTAATTCAGTTTTTAATGTTTGAGACGAAGACGAAAATGCAGCATTTAAAATCGACTCTGAAAACTTCAGTGACTTATATGTCACCTCCTTTTTCTTCTAATAAAGTATTGGACCTAATAAATTAAGTGTATTTTAAATCACAAAACATTTTCTGTTAAAGCACTTTTTTTTTTAAATATTAATTATTTTCAAACTTATTTCTCGCTTATGGTTAGTCCTACATGAAAAATGCAAATTACTATTTTGTAGGAAACTTTATCAGCTTTAATTTTAGTAAAAAGATAAAAATTGATAGGAGTAACTGTTTTCGAGATGTAAGCAAGAGACCAAAAAACTGTTACCTTAATTAAGCGCTTGCATATAAGCAAATTTAGTACTAAAAACAACTTTGAAGACTTTGGTGACTTTTATGTCTTCTCATTTTTCCTCTACTAAAGTGTTTGACCCAATTAATTTAGTTTAATATCGGTTTTTCAAACATTTTATTTTAAAGCAAATTTTTGTTAAAGATTATTTATATCCAACTCTATAACTCGCTTATGGTTGGTCCTACAAAAAAATGCAAATAACTATTTTGTAGGAAATTTTATCAGCTTTAATTTTGAAAGAAAGATAAAAATTAATAGGAGTAACTGTTTTCGAGATATAAGCAAAAAACCAATAAGAAAACTGTAACTGTTACTGAACAAAAATGTAATTCAGTTTTCAATGTTTGAGACGAAGACGAAAATGCAGCATTATTATTATTATTAATGTTATTGTTATTAATATGACGACTATAAACGATTCTGAAGTCTTTGGTGACTTTTATGTCTTCTCCTTTTTCCTATACTAAAGTGTTAGACTCAATTAATTTAGTTTAATTTCGGTTTTTCAAACATTTTATTTTAAAGCAAATTTTTGTTAAAGATTATTTATATCCAACTCTATAACTCGCTTATGGTTGGTCCTACAAAAAAAATGCCAATAAGTATTTTGTAGGAAATTTTATCAGCTTTGATTTTGAAAGAAAGATAAAAATTGATAGGAGTAACTGTTTTCGAGATATAAGCAAAAAACCAATAAGATAACTGTAACTGTTACTAAACAAAAATGTAATTCAGTATTCAATGTTTGAGACAAAGACGAAAATGCAGCATTTAAAATCGACTCTGAAGACTTCAGTGACTTTTATGTCACCTCCTTTTTCTTCTAATAAAGTATTGGACCCATTAAATTAAGTGTATTTTAAATCACAAGACATTTTCTGTTAAAGCACTTTTTTTTTAAATATTAATTATTTTCAAACTTATATCTCGCTTATGGTTAGTCCTACATGAAAAATGCAAATTACTATTTTGTAGGAAATTTTATCAGCTTTAATTTTAGTAAAAAGATAAAAATTGATAGGAGTAACAGTTTTCGAGATATAAGCAAGAAACCAAAAAACTGTTACCTTAATTAAGCGCTTGCATATAAGCAAATTTAGTACTAAAAACAACTCTGAAGACTTTGGTAATTTTTATGTCTTTTCCTTTTTCCTCTACTAAAGTGTTAGACCCAATTAATTTAGTTTAATATCGGTTTTTCAAACATTTTATTTTAAAGCAAATTTTTGTTAAAGATTATTTATATCCATCTCTATAACTCGCTTATGGTTGGTCCTACAAAAAAATGGAAATAACTATTTTGTAGGAAATTTTATCAGCTTTAATTTTGAAAGAAAGATAAAAATTGATAGGAGTAATTGTTTTCGAGATATAAGCAAAAAACCAAAGTGAAAACTGTTACAGTTACTGAACAAAAATGTAATTCAGTTTTCAATGTTTGAGACGAAGACGAAAATGCAGCATTTAAAAACGACTCTGAAGACTTCAGTGACTTTTATGTCACCTCCTTTTTCTTCTAATAGAGTATTGGTCCCAATAAATTAAGTGTATTTTAAATCACAAGACATTTTCTGTTAAAGCACTTTTTTTTTAAATATTAATTATTTTCAAACTTCTATCTCGCTTATGGTTAGTCCTACATAAAAAATGCAAATAACTATTTTGTAGGAAATTTTATCAGCTTTAATTTTAGTAAAAAGATAAAAATTGATAGGAGTAACTGTTTTCGAGATATAAACAAGAAACTGTTACCTTAATTAAGCGCTTGCATATAAGCAAATTTAGTAATATTAGTATTATTATTATTAATGTTATTGTTATTAATAGGACGACTAAAGACGACACTGAAACATTTAGTGACTTTTATGTCTTCTCCTTTTTCCTCTACTAAAGTGTTAGACACAATTAATTTAGTTTAATTCCGGTTTTTCAAGCATTTTATTTTAAAGCAAATTTTTGTTAAATATTATTTATATCCAACTCTATAACTCGTTTATGCTTGGTCCTACAAGAAAAATGTTAATAACTATTTTGTTGGAAATTTTATCAGCTCTAATTTTGAAAGAAAGATAAAATTTGATAGGAGTAACTGTTTTCGAGATATAAGCAAAAAACCAATAAGAAAACTGTAACTGTTACTGAACAAAAATGTAACTCAGTTTTCAATGTTTGAGACGAAGACAAAAATGTAGCATTTATTTAAGAGTCGTTTTTAATCGTCATGTTAATAACAATAACATTAATAATAATAATACTAATAATACTAAATTTGCTTATATGCAAACGCTTAATTAAGGTAACAGTTTTTTGGTTTCTTGATTATATCTCGAAAACAGTTACTCCTATCAATTTTTATCTTTTTACTAAAATTAAAGCCGATAAAATTTCCTACAAAATAGTTATTTGCATTTTTCATGTAGGACTAACCATAAGCGAGATATAAGTTTGAAAATAATTATTATTTAAAAAAAAGTGCTTTAACAGAAAATGTCTTGTGATTTAAAATACACTTAATTTATAGGGTCCAATACTTTATTAGAAGAAAAAGGAGGTGACATAAAAGTCACTGACGTCTTCAGAGTCGTTTTTAAATGCTGCATTTTTGTCTTCGTCTCAAACATTGAAAACTGAGTTACATTTTTGTTCAGTAACAGTTACAGTTTTCTTATTGGTTTTTTGCTTATATCTCGAAAACAGTTACTCCTATCAAATTTTACCTTTCTTTCAAAATTAAAGCTGATAAAATTTCCAACAAAATAGTTATTTACATTTTTCTTGTAGGACTAAGCATAAGCGAGTTATAGAGTTGGATATAAATAATCTTTAACAAAAATTTGCTTTAAAATAAAATGTTTGAAAAACCGATATTAAACTAAATTAATTAAGACTAACACTTTAGTATAGGAAAAAGGAGAAGACATAAAAGTCACCAAAGTCTTCAGAGTCGTTTTTAGTCGTCATCTTAATAACAATAACATTAATAATAATACTAATAGTACTAAATTTGCTTATATGCAAGCGCTTTATTAAGGTAACAGTTTTTTGGTTTCTTGCTTATATCTCGAAAACAGTTACTTCTATCAATTTTTATCTGTATACTAAAATTAAAGCTGATAAAATTTCCTACAAAATAGTTATTTGCATTTTTCATGTAGGACTAACCATAAGCGAGATATAAGTTTGAAAATAATCAATATTTAAAAAAAAAGTGCTTTAACAGAAAATGTCATGTGATTTAAAATACACTTAATTTATTGGGTCCAATACATTATTAGAAGAAAAAGGAGGTGACTTAAAAGTCACAGAAGTCTTCAGAGTCGTTTTTAAATGCTGCATTTTCGTCTTCGTCTCAAACATTGAAAACTGAATTACATTTTTGTTCAGTAACAGTTACAGTTTTCTTATTGGTTTTTTGCTTATATCTCGAAAACAGTTACTCCTATCAATTTTTATCTTTCTTTCAAAATTAAAGCTGATAAAATTTCCTACAAAATGGTTATTTGCATTTTTCTTGTAGGACCAACCATAAGCGAGTTATAGAGTTGGATATAAATAATATTTAACAAAAACTTGCTTTAAAATAAAATGTTTGAAAAACTAAAATTAAACTAAATTAATTGTGTCTAACACTTTAGTAGAGGAAAAAGGAGAAGACATAAATGTCACTAAAGGTTTCAGAGTCGTCTTTAGTCGTCATATTAATAGCAATAACATTAATAATAATACTACTAATAGTACTAAATTTGCTTACATGCAAACGCTTAATTAAGGTAACAGTTTTTTGCTTTCTTGCTTATATCTCGAAAATAGTTAGTTATATCAATTTTTATCTTTTTACTAAAATTAAAGCTGATAAAATTTTCTACAAAATAGTTGTTTGCATTTTTCATGTAAGACTAACCATAAGCGAGATATAAGTTTAAAAATTATTAATATTTAAAAAAAAAGTGCTTTAACAGAAAATGTCTTGTGATTTAAAATACACTTAATTTATTGGGTCCAATACTTTATTAGAAGAAAAAGGAGGTGACATAAAAGTCGCTGAAGTCTTCAGAGTCGTTTTTAAATGCTGCATTTTCGTCTTCGTCTCAAACATTGAAAACTGAATTACATTTTTGTTCAGTAACTGTTACAGTTTTTACTTTGGTTTTTTGCTTATATCTCGAAAACAATTACTCCTATCAATTTTTATCGTTTTTTCAAAATTAAAGCTGATAAAATTTTCTACAAAATAGTTATTTGCATTTCTTTTGTAAGACCAACCATAAGCGAGTTATAGAGTTGGATATAAATAATCTTTAACAAAAATTTGCTTTAAAATAAAATGTTTGAAAAACCGAAATTAAACTAAATTAATTGAGTCTAACACTTTAGTATAGGAAAAAGGAGAAGACATAAAGGTCACTAAAGTCTTCAGAGTCGTTTTTAGTCGTCATATTAATAACAATAACATTAATAATAATAATACCAATAGTACTAAATTTGCTTATATGCAAGCGCTTAATTAAGGTAACAGTTTTTTGGTTTCTAGCTTATATCTCGAAAACAGATACTCCTATCAATTTTTACCTTTTTACCAAAATTAAAAGTGATAAAATTTCCTACAAAATAGTTATTTGCATTTTTCATGTAGAACTAACCATAAGCGAGATATAAGTTTGAAAATAATTAATAATTAAAAAAAATGTGTTTTAACAAAAAATGTCTTGTGATTTAAAATACACTTAATTTATTGGGTCCAATACTTAATTAGAAGAAAAAGGAGGTGACAGTAAATGCTGCATTTTCGTCTTCGTCTGAAACATTGAAAACTGAATTACATTTTTGTTCAGTAACTGTCGTCGATGACGAAAATGCAGCATTTACAAACGACTCTAAAAACTTCAGTGACTTTTATGACATCTCCTTTTTCCTCTACTAAAGTGTTAGTTTAATTTAGTTTAATTTCAGTTTTTTAAACATTTTATTTTAAAGCAAATAATAATAATAATAATAATAATAATAAAAATAATAATAATAGTAATAAAAGTAAGCTTAGTTTTCTAAGCCAAAATGAAGCTTATTTTGTGTGTTATATGAGTGTTTTCTCATTTCTATGCAAGAAATCATCTGTGATCTGTGTTTTTAGGCAAGAAATTGTCTAAAATTAATAACTCATTTTAAAACTGGTATAAAAACATTTACTATACAAAAGTTAATAATAATAATAATAATAATAATAATAATAGTAATAGTAACAAAAGTAATAATAATAATAATACTTTTAATAAGGAAAAATGGAGCTTATTTTGTGTGTTACATGAGCGTTTTCTCATTTCTATGCAAAAGATCATGTGTAATGTGTGTTTTTAGGCAATCTAAGCCATTTTATAGTTTTTAATATTTAACAAAAATTTGCTTTAAAATAATATGTTTGAAAAACTGAAATTAAACTAAATTAATTGTGTCTAACACTTTAGTAGAGGAAAAAGGAGGAGACATAAAAGTCACTAAAATCTTAGAGTTGTCTTTAGTCGTCATATTAATAACAATAACATTTATAATAACGATACTAGTAGTACTAAATTTGCTTATATGCAAGCGCTTAATTAAGGTAACAGTTTTTTTGTTTTTTGCTTATATCTCGAAAACAGTTACTCCTATCAATTTTTACTTTTTCACCAAAATTAAAGGTGATAAAATTTCCTACAAAATAGTTATTTGCATTTTTCATGTAGAACTAACCATAAGCGAGATATAAGTTTGAAAATAATTAATAATTAAAAAAAAGTGTTTTAACAGAAAATGTCTTGTGATTTATAATACACTTAATTTATTGGGTCCAATACTTTATTAGAAGAAAAAAGAGGTGACATAAAAGTTACCAAAGTCTTCAGAGTCGTTTTTAGTCGTCATATTAATAACAATAACATTAATAATAATAATAATGCTGCATTTTCGTCTTCGTCTCAAACATTGAAAACTGAATTACATTTTTGTTCAGTAACAGTTACAGTTTTCTTATTGGTTTTTTGCTTATATCTCGAAAACAGTTACTCCTATCAATTTTTATCTGTCTTTCAAAATTAAAGCTGATAAAATTTCCTACAAAATGGTTATTTGCATTTTTCTTGTAGGACCAACCATAAGCGAGTTATAGAGTTGGATATAAATAATATTTAACAAAAACTTGCTTTAAAATAAAATGTTTGAAAAACTAAAATTAAACTAAATTAATTGTGTCTAACACTTTAGTAGAGGAAAAAGGAGAAGACATAAATGTCACTAAAGGTTTCAGAGTCGTCTTTAGTCGTCATATTAATAGCAATAACATTAATAATAATACTACTAATAGTACTAAATTTGCTTACATGCAAACGCTTAATTAAGGTAACAGTTTTTTGCTTTCTTGCTTATATCTCGAAAATAGTTACTTATATCAATTTTTATCTTTTTACTAAAATTAAAGCTGATAAAATTTTCTACAAAATAGTTGTTTGCATTTTTCATGTAAGACTAACCATAAGCGAGATATAAGTTTAAAAATTATTAATATTTAAAAAAAAAGTGCTTTAACAGAAAATGTCTTGTGATTTAAAATACACTTAATTTATTGGGTCCAATACTTTATTAGAAGAAAAAGGAGGTGACATAAAAGTCGCTGAAGTCTTCAGAGTCGTTTTTAAATGCTGCATTTTCGTCTTCGTCTCAAACATTGAAAACTGAATTACATTTTTGTTCAGTAACTGTAACAGTTTTTACTTTGGTTTTTTGCTTATATCTCGAAAACAATTACTCCTATCAATTTTTATCGTTTTTTCAAAATTAAAGCTGATAAAATTTCCTACAAAATAGTTATTTGCATTTCTTTTGTAAGACCAACCATAAGCGAGTTATAGAGTTGGATATAAATAATCTTTAACAAAAATTTGCTTTAAAATAAAATGTTTGAAAAACCGAAATTAAACTAAATTAATTGAGTCTAACACTTTAGTATAGGAAAAAGGAGAAGACATAAAGGTCACTAAAGTCTTCAGAGTCGTTTTTAGTCGTCATATTAATAACAATAACATTAATAATAATAATACCAATAGTACTAAATTTGCTTATATGCAAGCGCTTAATAAAGGTAACAGTTTTTTGGTTTCTAGCTTATATCTCGAAAACAGATACTCCTATCAATTTTTACCTTTTTACCAAAATTAAAAGTGATAAAATTTCCTACAAAATAGTTATTTGCATTTTTCATGTAGAACTAACCATAAGCGAGATATAAGTTTGAAAATAATTAATAATTAAAAAAAAATGTGTTTTAACAAAAAATGTTTTGTGATTTAAAATACACTTAATTTATTGGGTCCAATACTTAATTAGAAGAAAAAGGAGGTGACAGTAAATGCTGCATTTTCGTCTTCGTCTCAAACATTGAAAACTGAATTACATTTTTGTTCAGTAACAGTTACAGTTTTCTTATTGGTTTTTTGCTTATATCTCGAAAACAGTTACTCCTATCAATTTTTATCTGTCTTTCAAAATTAAAGCTGATAAAATTTCCTACAAAATGGTTATTTGCATTTTTCTTGTAGGACCAACCATAAGCGAGTTATAGAGTTGGATATAAATAATATTTAACAAAAACTTGCTTTAAAATAAAATGTTTGAAAAACTAAAATTAAACTAAATTAATTGTGTCTAACACTTTAGTAGAGGAAAAAGGAGAAGACATAAATGTCACTAAAGGTTTCAGAGTCGTCTTTAGTCGTCATATTAATAGCAATAACATTAATAATAATACTACTAATAGTACTAAATTTGCTTACATGCAAACGCTTAATTAAGGTAACAGTTTTTTGCTTTCTTGCTTATATCTCGAAAATAGTTACTTATATCAATTTTTATCTTTTTACTAAAATTAAAGCTGATAAAATTTTCTACAAAATAGTTGTTTGCATTTTTCATGTAAGACTAACCATAAGCGAGATATAAGTTTAAAAATTATTAATATTTAAAAAAAAAGTGCTTTAACAGAAAATGTCTTGTGATTTAAAATACACTTAATTTATTGGGTCCAATACTTTATTAGAAGAAAAAGGAGGTGACATAAAAGTCGCTGAAGTCTTCAGAGTCGTTTTTAAATGCTGCATTTTCGTCTTCGTCTCAAACATTGAAAACTGAATTACATTTTTGTTCAGTAACTGTAACAGTTTTTACTTTGGTTTTTTGCTTATATCTCGAAAACAATTACTCCTATCAATTTTTATCGTTTTTTCAAAATTAAAGCTGATAAAATTTCCTACAAAATAGTTATTTGCATTTCTTTTGTAAGACCAACCATAAGCGAGTTATAGAGTTGGATATAAATAATCTTTAACAAAAATTTGCTTTAAAATAAAATGTTTGAAAAACCGAAATTAAACTAAATTAATTGAGTCTAACACTTTAGTATAGGAAAAAGGAGAAGACATAAAGGTCACTAAAGTCTTCAGAGTCGTTTTTAGTCGTCATATTAATAACAATAACATTAATAATAATAATACCAATAGTACTAAATTTGCTTATATGCAAGCGCTTAATAAAGGTAACAGTTTTTTGGTTTCTAGCTTATATCTCGAAAACAGATACTCCTATCAATTTTTACCTTTTTACCAAAATTAAAAGTGATAAAATTTCCTACAAAATAGTTATTTGCATTTTTCATGTAGAACTAACCATAAGCGAGATATAAGTTTGAAAATAATTAATAATTAAAAAAAATGTGTTTTAACAAAAAATGTCTTGTGATTTAAAATACACTTAATTTATTGGGTCCAATACTTAATTAGAAGAAAAAGGAGGTGACAGTAAATGCTGCATTTTCGTCTTCGTCTGAAACATTGAAAACTGAATTACATTTTTGTTCAGTAACTGTCGTCGATGACGAAAATGCAGCATTTACAAACGACTCTAAAAACTTCAGTGACTTTTATGACATCTCCTTTTTCCTCTACTAAAGTGTTAGTTTAATTTAGTTTAATTTCAGTTTTTTAAACATTTTATTTTAAAGCAAATAATAATAATAATAATAATAATAATAAAAATAATAATAATAGTAATAAAAGTAAGCTTAGTTTTCTAAGCCAAAATGAAGCTTATTTTGTGTGTTATATGAGTGTTTTCTCATTTCTATGCAAGAAATCATCTGTGATCTGTGTTTTTAGGCAAGAAATTGTCTAAAATTAATAACTCATTTTAAAACTGGTATAAAAACATTTACTATACAAAAGTTAATAATAATAATAATAATAATAATAATAATAGTAATAGTAACAAAAGTAATAATAATAATAATACTTTTAATAAGGAAAAATGGAGCTTATTTTGTGTGTTACATGAGCGTTTTCTCATTTCTATGCAAAAGATCATGTGTAATGTGTGTTTTTAGGCAATCTAAGCCATTTTATAGTTTTTAATATTTAACAAAAATTTGCTTTAAAATAATATGTTTGAAAAACTGAAATTAAACTAAATTAATTGTGTCTAACACTTTAGTAGAGGAAAAAGGAGGAGACATAAAAGTCACTAAAATCTTAGAGTTGTCTTTAGTCGTCATATTAATAACAATAACATTTATAATAACGATACTAGTAGTACTAAATTTGCTTATATGCAAGCGCTTAATTAAGGTAACAGTTTTTTTGTTTTTTGCTTATATCTCGAAAACAGTTACTCCTATCAATTTTTACTTTTTCACCAAAATTAAAGGTGATAAAATTTCCTACAAAATAGTTATTTGCATTTTTCATGTAGAACTAACCATAAGCGAGATATAAGTTTGAAAATAATTAATAATTAAAAAAAAGTGTTTTAACAGAAAATGTCTTGTGATTTATAATACACTTAATTTATTGGGTCCAATACTTTATTAGAAGAAAAAAGAGGTGACATAAAAGTTACCAAAGTCTTCAGAGTCGTTTTTAGTCGTCATATTAATAACAATAACATTAATAATAATAATAATGCTGCATTTTCGTCTTCGTCTCAAACATTGAAAACTGAATTACATTTTTGTTCAGTAACAGTTACAGTTTTCTTATTGGTTTTTTGCTTATATCTCGAAAACAGTTACTCCTATCAATTTTTATCTGTCTTTCAAAATTAAAGCTGATAAAATTTCCTACAAAATGGTTATTTGCATTTTTCTTGTAGGACCAACCATAAGCGAGTTATAGAGTTGGATATAAATAATATTTAACAAAAACTTGCTTTAAAATAAAATGTTTGAAAAACTAAAATTAAACTAAATTAATTGTGTCTAACACTTTAGTAGAGGAAAAAGGAGAAGACATAAATGTCACTAAAGGTTTCAGAGTCGTCTTTAGTCGTCATATTAATAGCAATAACATTAATAATAATACTACTAATAGTACTAAATTTGCTTACATGCAAACGCTTAATTAAGGTAACAGTTTTTTGCTTTCTTGCTTATATCTCGAAAATAGTTACTTATATCAATTTTTATCTTTTTACTAAAATTAAAGCTGATAAAATTTTCTACAAAATAGTTGTTTGCATTTTTCATGTAAGACTAACCATAAGCGAGATATAAGTTTAAAAATTATTAATATTTAAAAAAAAAGTGCTTTAACAGAAAATGTCTTGTGATTTAAAATACACTTAATTTATTGGGTCCAATACTTTATTAGAAGAAAAAGGAGGTGACATAAAAGTCGCTGAAGTCTTCAGAGTCGTTTTTAAATGCTGCATTTTCGTCTTCGTCTCAAACATTGAAAACTGAATTACATTTTTGTTCAGTAACTGTAACAGTTTTTACTTTGGTTTTTTGCTTATATCTCGAAAACAATTACTCCTATCAATTTTTATCGTTTTTTCAAAATTAAAGCTGATAAAATTTCCTACAAAATAGTTATTTGCATTTCTTTTGTAAGACCAACCATAAGCGAGTTATAGAGTTGGATATAAATAATCTTTAACAAAAATTTGCTTTAAAATAAAATGTTTGAAAAACCGAAATTAAACTAAATTAATTGAGTCTAACACTTTAGTATAGGAAAAAGGAGAAGACATAAAGGTCACTAAAGTCTTCAGAGTCGTTTTTAGTCGTCATATTAATAACAATAACATTAATAATAATAATACCAATAGTACTAAATTTGCTTATATGCAAGCGCTTAATAAAGGTAACAGTTTTTTGGTTTCTAGCTTATATCTCGAAAACAGATACTCCTATCAATTTTTACCTTTTTACCAAAATTAAAAGTGATAAAATTTCCTACAAAATAGTTATTTGCATTTTTCATGTAGAACTAACCATAAGCGAGATATAAGTTTGAAAATAATTAATAATTAAAAAAAAATGTGTTTTAACAAAAAATGTTTTGTGATTTAAAATACACTTAATTTATTGGGTCCAATACTTAATTAGAAGAAAAAGGAGGTGACAGTAAATGCTGCATTTTCGTCTTCGTCTGAAACATTGAAAACTGAATTACATTTTTGTTCAGTAACTGTCGTCGATGACGAAAATGCAGCATTTACAAACGACTCTAAAAACTTCAGTGACTTTTATGACATCTCCTTTTTCCTCTACTAAAGTGTTAGTTTAATTTAGTTTAATTTCAGTTTTTTAAACATTTTATTTTAAAGCAAATTTTTGTTAAATATTAATTATATCCAACTCTATAACTCGCTTATGGTTGGTCCTACAAGAAAAATGCAAACAACTATTTTGTAGGAAATTTTATCAGCTTTAATTTTGGATGAAAGATAAAAATTGATAGGAGTAACTGTTTTCGAGATATAAGCAAAAAACAAGAAAACTGTTACCTTAATTAAGCGCTTGCATATAAGCAAATTTAGTACTACTAGTATTGTTATTATTAATGTTATTGTTATTAATATGACGACTAAAGACAACTCTAAGACTTTATTGACTTTTATGTCTCCTCCTTTTTCTTCTACTAAAGTGTTAGACACAATTAATTTAGTTTAATTTCAGTTTTTTAAACATTATATTTTAAAGCAAATTTTTGTTAAATATTATTTATATCCAACTCTATAACTCGCTTATGGTTGGTCCTACAAGAAAAATGCAAATAACGATTTTGTAGTAAATTTTATCAGCTTTAATTTTGAAAAAAAGATAAAAATTGATAGGAGTAACAGTTTTCGAGATATAAGCAAAAAACCAATAAGAAAACTGTAACTGTTACTGAACAAAAATGTAATTCAGTTTTCAATGTTTAAGACGATGACGAAAATGCAGCATTTACAAACGACATTAAGACTTCAGTGACCTATATGTCACCTCTTTTTTCTTCTAATAAAGTATTGGACCCAATAAATTAAGTGTATTTTAAATCACAAGACATTTTCTGTTGAAGCACTTTTTTTTTAATTTTAATTATTTTCAAACTTATATCTCGCTTATGGTTAGTCCTACATGAAAAATGCAAATAACTATTTTGTAGAAAATTTTATCAGTTTAATTTTAGTAAAAAGATAAAAATTGATAGGAGTAACTGTTTTCGAGATTTAAGCAAGAAACCAAAAAGCTGTTACCTTAATTAAGCGCTTGCCAACTAAATTAAGTGTATTTTAAATCACAAGGCATTTTCTGTTAAAGCACTTTTTTTTAAATATTAATTATTTTCAAACTTATATCTCGCTTATGGTTAGTCCTACATGAAAAATGCAAACTACTATTTTGTAGGAAATTTTATCAGCTTTAATTTTAGTAAAAAGATAATAAAAATTGATTGGAGTAACTGTTTTCGAGATATAAGCAAGAAACCAAAAAACTGTTACCTTAATTAAGCGTTTGCATATAAGCAAATTTAGTACTTTTAGTATTATTATTATTAAATGCAAAAAAAATGCAAAAAACTATTTTGTAGGAAATTTTATCAGTTTTAATTTGAAAGAAAGATAAAAATTGATAGGAGTAAATGTCTTCGAGATATAAGCAAAAAACCAAAGTGAAAACTGTAACAGTTACTGAACAAAAATGTAATTTAGTTTTCAATGTTTAAGACGAAGACGAAAATGCAGCATTTACTGTCACCTCTTTTGTCTACTAATTAAGTATTGGACCCAATAAATTAAGTGTATTTTAAATCACAAGACATTTTCTGTTAAAGCACATTTTTTTTTAATTATTAATTATTTTTAAACTTATATCTCGTTTATGGTTAGTTCTACATTTAAAATGCAAATAACTATTTTGTAGGAAATTTTATCAGCTTTAATTTTAGTGAAAAGGTAAAAATTAATAGGAGTAATTGTTTTCGAGATATAAGCAAGAAACTGTTACCTTAATTAAGCGCTTGCATATAAACAAATTTAGTAATATTATTATTATTATTATTAATGTTATTTTTATTAATATGACGACTAAAAACGACTCTCAAGACTTTGGTGACTTTTATGTCTTTTCCTTTTTCCTCAAGTAAAGTGTTAGACAAAATTAATTTAGTTTAATTTCAGTATTTCAAACATTTTATTTTAAAGCAAATTTTTGTTAAATATTATTTATATCTATCTCTATAACTCGCTTATGCTTGGTCCTACAAGAAAAATACAAATAACTATTTTGTAGGAAATTTTATCAGCTTTAATTTTAGTAAAAAGATAAAAATTGATAGGAGTAACTGTTTTCGAGATATAAGCAAGAAACCAAAAAACTGTTACCTTAATAAAGCGCTTGCATATAAGCAAATTTAGTACTATTAGTATTATTATTATTAATGTTATTGTTATTAATATGACGACTAAAAACCACTCTCAAAACTTTGGTGACTTTTATGTATTCTCCTTTTTCCTCAACTAAAGTGTTAGTCTTAATTAATTTAGTTTAATTTCGGTTTTTCAAACATTTTATTTTAAAGCAAATTTTTGTTAAAGATTATTTATATCCAACTCTATACCTCGCTTATGGTTGGTCCTACAAAAAAAATGCCAATAACTATTTTGTAGGAAATTTTATCAGCTTTGATTTTGAAAGAAAAATAAAAATTGAAAGGAATAACTGTTTTCGAGATATAAGCAAAAAACCAATAAGAAAACTGTAACTGTTACTAAACAAAAATGTAATTCAGTATTCAATGTTTGAGACAAAGACGAAAATGCAGCATTTAAAATCGACTCTGAAGACTTCAGTGACTTTTATGTCACCTCCTTTTTCTTCTAATAATGTATTGGACCCATTAAATTAAGTGTATTTTAAATCACAAGACATTTTCTGTTAAAGCACTTTTTTTTTAAATATTAATTATTTTCAAACTTATATCTCGCTTATGGTTAGTCCTACATAAAAAATGCAAATAACTATTTTGTAGGAAATTTTATCAGCTTTAATTTTGAAAGAAAGATAAAAATTGATAGTAGTAATTGTTTTCGAGATATAAGCAAAAAACTAAAGTAAAAACTGTTACAGTTACTGAACAAAACTGTAATTCAGTTTTCAATGTTTGAGACGAAGACGAAAATGCAGCATTTAAAAACGACTCTGAAGACTTCAGCGACTTTTATGTCACCTCCTTATTCTTCTAATAAAGTATTGGACCCAATAAATTAAGTGTATTTTAAATCACAAGACATTTTCTGTTAAAGCACTTTTTTTTAAATATTAATAATTTTCAAACTTACATCTCGCTTATGGTTAGTCCTACATGAAAAATGCAAATAACTATTTTGTAGGAAATTTTATCAGCTTTAATTTTGATAGAAAGATAAAAATTGATAGTAGTAATTGTTTTCGAGATATAAGCAAAAAACTAAAGTAAAAACTGTTACAGTTACTGAACAAAAATGTAATTCAGTTTTCAATGTTTGAGACGAAGACGAAAATGCAGCATTTAAAAACGACTCTGAAGACTTCAGCGACTTTTATGTCACCTCCTTATTCTTCTAATAAAGTATTGGACCCAATAAATTAAGTGTATTTTAAATCACAAGACATTTTCTGTTAAAGCACTTTTTTTTAAATATTAATAATTTTCAAACTTACATCTCGCTTATGGTTAGTCCTACATGAAAAATGCAAATAACTATTTTGTAGGAAATTTTATCAGCTTTAATTTTAGTAAACAGATAAAAATTGATAGGAGTAACTGTTTTCGAGATATAAGCAAGAAACCAAAAAACTGTTACCTTAATAAAGCGCTTGCATATAAGCAAATTTAGTACTATTAGTATTATTATTATTAATGTTATTGTTATTAATATGACGACTAAAAACGACTCTGAAGACTTTGGTGACTTTTATGTCTTCTCCTTTTTCCTATACTAAAGTGTTAGACACAATTAATTTAGTTTAATTTCAGTATTTCAAACATTTTATTTTAAAGCAAATTTTTGTTAAATATTATTTATATCTATCTCTATAACTCGCTTATGCTTGGTCCTACAAGAAAAATACAAATAACTATTTTGTAGGAAATTTTATCAGCTTTAATTTTAGTAAAAAGATAAAAATTGATAGGAGTAACTGTTTTCGAGATATAAGCAAGAAACCAAAAAACTGTTACCTTAATAAAGCGCTTGCATATAAGCAAATTTAGTACTATTAGTATTATTATTATTAATGTTATTGTTATTAATATGACGACTAAAAACCACTCTCAAAACTTTGGTGACTTTTATGTCTTCTCCTTTTTCCTCAACTAAAGTGTTAGTCTTAATTAATTTAGTTTAATTTCGGTTTTTCAAACATTTTATTTTAAAGCAAATTTTTGTTAAAGATTATTTATATCCAACTCTATACCTCGCTTATGGTTGGTCCTACAAAAAAAATGCCAATAACTATTTTGTAAGAAATTTTATCAGCTTTGATTTTAAAAGAAAGATAAAAATTGATAGGAATAACTGTTTTCGAGATATAAGCAAAAAACCAATAAGAAAACTGTAACTGTTACTAAACAAAAATGTAATTCAGTATTCAATGTTTGAGACAAAGACGAAAATGCAGCATTTAAAATCGACTCTGAAGACTTCAGTGACTTTTATGTCACCTCCTTTTTCTTCTAATAATGTATTGGACCCAATAAATTAAGTGTATTTTAAATCACAAGACATTTTCTGTTTAAGCACTTTTTTTTAAATATTAATAATTTTCAAACTTACATCTCGCTTATGGTTAGTCCTACATGAAAAATGCAAATAACTATTTTGTAGGAAATTTTATCAGCTTTAATTTTAGTAAACAGATAAAAATTGATAGGAGTAACTGTTTTCGAGATATAAGCAAGAAACCAAAAAACTGTTACCTTAATAAAGCGCTTGCATATAAGCAAATTTAGTACTATTAGTATTATTATTATTAATGTTATTGTTATTAATATGACGACTAAAAACGACTCTGAAGACTTTGGTGACTTTTATGTCTTCTCCTTTTTCCTATACTAAAGTGTTAGACACAATTAATTTAGTTTAATTTCAGTATTTCAAACATTTTATTTTAAAGCAAATTTTTGTTAAATATTATTTATATCTATCTCTATAACTCGCTTATGCTTGGTCTTACAAGAAAAATACAAATAACTATTTTGTAGGAATTTTTATCAGCTTTAATTTTAGTAAAAAGATAAAAATTGATAGGAGTAACTGTTTTCGAGATATAAGCAAGAAACCAAAAAACTGTTACCTTAATAAAGCGCTTGCATATAAGCAAATTTAGTACTATTAGTATTATTATTATTAATGTTATTGTTATTAATATGACGACTAAAAACGACTCTCAAGACTTTGGTGACTTTTATGTCTTCTCCTTTTTCCTCAACTAAAGTGTTAGTTTTAATTAATTTAGTTTAATTTCGGTTTTTCAAATATTTTATTTTAAAGCAAATTTTTGTTAAAGATTATTTATATCCAACTCTATAACTCGCTTATGGTTAGTCCTACAAAAAAAATGCCAATAACTATTTTGTAGGAAATTTTATCGGCTTTGATTTTGAAAAAAAGATAAAAATTGATAGGAGTAACTGTTTTCGAGATATAAGCAAAAAACCAATAAGAAAACTGTAACTGTTACTAAACAAAAATGTAATTCAGTTTTCAATGTTTGAGACATAGACGAAAATGCAGCATTTAAAATCGACTCTGAAGACTTCAGTGACTTTTATGTCACCTCCTTTTTCTTCTAATAAAGTATTGGACCCATTAAATTAAGTGTATTTTAAATCACAAGACATTTTCTGTTAAAGCACGTTTTTTTTAAATATTAATTATTTTCAAACTTATATCTCGCTTATGGTTAGTCCTACATGAAAAATGCAAATTACTATTTTGTAGGAAATTTTATCAGCTTTAATTTTAGTAAAAAGATAAAAATTGATAGGAGTAACTGTTTTCGAGATATAAGCAAGAAACCAAAAAACTGTTACCTTAATTAAGCGCTTGCATATAAGCAAATTTAGTACTAAAAACAACTCTGAAGACTTTGGTGATTTTTATGTCTTCTCCTTTTTCCTCTACTAAAGTGTTAGACCCAATTAATTTACTTTAATATCGGTTTTTCAAACATTTTATTTTAAAGCAAATTTTTGTTAAAGATTATTTATATCCAACTCTATAACTCGCTTATGGTTGGTCTTACAAAAGAAATGCAAATAACTATTTTGTTGGAAATTTTATCAGCTTTAATTTTGAAAGAAAGATAAAAATTGATAGGAGTAATTGTTTTCGAGATATAAGCAAAAAACCAAAGTGAAAACTGTTACAGTTACTAAACAAAAATGTAATTCAGTTTTCAATGTTTGAGACGAAGACGAAAATGCAGCATTTAAAAACGACTCTGAAGACTTCAGTGACTTTTATGTCACCTCCTTTTTCTTCTAATAGAGTATTGGTCCCAATAAATTAAGTGTATTTTAAATCACAAGACATTTTCTGTTAAAGCACTTTTTTTTTAAATATTAATTATTTTCAAACTTCTATCTCGCTTATGGTTAGTCCTACATAAAAAATGCAAATAACTATTTTGTAGGAAATTTTATCAGCTTTAATTTTAGTAAAAAGATAAAAATTGATAGGAGTAACTGTTTTCGAGATATAAGCAAGAAACTGTTACCTTAATTAAGCGCTTGCATATAAGCAAATTTAGTAATATTAGTATTATTATTATTAATGTTATTGTTATTAATATGACGACTAAAGACAACTCTAAGACTTTTGTGACTTTTATGTCTTCTCCTTTTTTCTCTACTAAAGTGTTAGACACAATTAATTTAGTTTAATTCCGGTTTTTCAAGCATTTTATTTTAAAGCAAATTTTTGTTAAATATTATTTATATCCAACTCTATAACTCGTTTATGCTTGGTCCTACAAGAAAAATGTAAATAACTATTTGGTTGGAAATTTTATCAGCTTTAATTTTGAAAGAAAGATAAAATTTGATAGGAGTAACTGTTTTCGAGATATAAGCAAAAAACCAATAAGAAAACTGTAACTGTTACTGAACAAAAATGTAACTCAGTTTTCAATGTTTGAGACGAAGACAAAAATGCAGCATTTAAAAACGACTCTGAAGACGTCAGTGACTTTTATGTCACCTCCTTTTTTTTCTAATAAAGTATTGGACCCAATAAATTAAGTGTATTTTAAATCACAAGACATTTTCTGTTAAAGCACTTTTTTTTTAAATATTAATTATTTTCAAACTTATATCTCGCTTATGGTTAGTCCTACATGAAAAATGCAAATAACTATTTTGTAGGAAATTTTATCAGCTTTAATTTTAGTAAAATGATAAAAATTGATAAGAGTAACTGTTTTCGAGATATAATCAAGAAACCAAAAAACTGTTACATTAATTAAGCGTTTGCATATAAGCAAATTTATTATTATTAGTATTATTATTATTAATGTTATTGTTATTAATATGACGATTAAAAACGACTCTGAAGACTTTGGTGACTTTTACGTCTCCTCCTTTTTCCTCTACTAAAGTGTTAGACCCAATTAATTTAGTTTAATTTCGGTTTTTCAAACATTTTATTTTAAAGCAAATTTTTGTTAAATATTATTTATATCTATCTCTATAACTCGCTTATGCTTGGTCCTACAAGAAAAATACAAATAACTATTTTGTAGGAAATTTTATCAGCTTTAATTTTAGTAAAAAGATAAAAATTGATAGGAGTAACTGTTTTCGAGATATAAGCAAGAAACCAAAAAACTGTTACCTTAATAAAGCGCTTGCATATAAGCAAATTTAGTACTATTAGTATTATTATTATTAATGTTATTGTTATTAATATGACGACTAAAAACCACTCTCAAAACTTTGGTGACTTTTATGTCTTCTCCTTTTTCCTCAACTAAAGTGTTAGTCTTAATTAATTTAGTTTAATTTCGGTTTTTCAAACATTTTATTTTAAAGCAAATTTTTGTTAAAGATTATTTATATCCAACTCTATACCTCGCTTATGGTTGGTCCTACAAAAAAAATGCCAATAACTATTTTGTAGGAAATTTTATCAGCTTTGATTTTGAAAGAAAGATAAAAATTGATAGGAATAACTGTTTTCGAGATATAAGCAAAAAACCAATAAGAAAACTGTAACTGTTACTAAACAAAAATGTAATTCAGTATTCAATGTTTGAGACAAAGACGAAAATGCAGCATTTAAAATCGACTCTGAAGACTTCAGTGACTTTTATGTCACCTCCTTTTTCTTCTAATAATGTATTGGACCCAATAAATTAAGTGTATTTTAAATCACAAGACATTTTGTGTTTAAGCACTTTTTTTTAAATATTAATAATTTTCAAACTTACATCTCGCTTATGGTTAGTCCTACATGAAAAATGCAAATAACTATTTTGTAGGAAATTTTATCAGCTTTAATTTTAGTAAACAGATAAAAATTGATAGGAGTAACTGTTTTCGAGATATAAGCAAGAAACCAAAAAACTGTTACCTTAATAAAGCGCTTGCATATAAGCAAATTTAGTACTATTAGTATTATTATTATTAATGTTATTGTTATTAATATGACGACTAAAAACGACTCTGAAGACTTTGGTGACTTTTATGTCTTCTCCTTTTTCCTATACTAAAGTGTTAGACACAATTAATTTAGTTTAATTTCAGTATTTCAAACATTTTATTTTAAAGCAAATTTTTGTTAAATATTATTTATATCTATCTCTATAACTCGCTTATGCTTGGTCCTACAAGAAAAATACAAATAACTATTTTGTAGGAATTTTTATCAGCTTTAATTTTAGTAAAAAGATAAAAATTGATAGGAGTAACTGTTTTCGAGATATAAGCAAGAAACCAAAAAACTGTTACCTTAATAAAGCGCTTGCATATAAGCAAATTTAGTACTATTAGTATTATTATTATTAATGTTATTGTTATTAATATGACGACTAAAAACGACTCTCAAGACTTTGGTGACTTTTATGTCTTCTCCTTTTTCCTCAACTAAAGTGTTAGACACAATTAATTTAGTTTAATTTTAGTTTTTCAAACATTTTATTTTAAAGCAAATTTTTGTTAAAGATTATTTATATCCAACTCTATAACTCGCTTATGGTTGGTCTTACAAAAGAAATGCAAATAACTATTTTGTTGGAAATTTTATCAGCTTTAATTTTGAAAGAAAGATAAAAATTGATAGGAGTAATTGTTTTCGAGATATAAGCAAAAAACCAAAGTGAAAACTGTTACAGTTACTAAACAAAAATGTAATTCAGTTTTCAATGTTTGAGACGAAGACGAAAATGCAGCATTTAAAAACGACTCTGAAGACTTCAGTGACTTTTATGTCACCTCCTTTTTCTTCTAATAGAGTATTGGTCCCAATAAATTAAGTGTATTTTAAATCACAAGACATTTTCTGTTAAAGCACTTTTTTTTTAAATATTAATTATTTTCAAACTTCTATCTCGCTTATGGTTAGTCCTACATAAAAAATGCAAATAACTATTTTGTAGGAAATTTTATCAGCTTTAATTTTAGTAAAAAGATAAAAATTGATAGGAGTAACTGTTTTCGAGATATAAGCAAGAAACTGTTACCTTAATTAAGCGCTTGCATATAAGCAAATTTAGTAATATTAGTATTATTATTATTAATGTTATTGTTATTAATATGACGACTAAAGACAACTCTAAGACTTTTGTGACTTTTATGTCTTCTCCTTTTTCCTCTACTAAAGTGTTAGACACAATTAATTTAGTTTAATTCCGGTTTTTCAAGCATTTTATTTTAAAGCAAATTTTTGTTAAATATTATTTATATCCAACTCTATAACTCGTTTATGCTTGGTCCTACAAGAAAAATGTAAATAACTATTTGGTTGGAAATTTTATCAGCTTTAATTTTGAAAGAAAGATAAAATTTGATAGGAGTAACTGTTTTCGAGATATAAGCAAAAAACCAATAAGAAAACTGTAACTGTTACTGAACAAAAATGTAACTCAGTTTTCAATGTTTGAGACGAAGACAAAAATGCAGCATTTAAAAACGACTCTGAAGACGTCAGTGACTTTTATGTCACCTCCTTTTTTTTCTAATAAAGTATTGGACCCAATAAATTAAGTGTATTTTAAATCACAAGACATTTTCTGTTAAAGCACTTTTTTTTTAAATATTAATTATTTTCAAACTTATATCTCGCTTATGGTTAGTCCTACATGAAAAATGCAAATAACTATTTTGTAGGAAATTTTATCAGCTTTAATTTTAGTAAAATGATAAAAATTGATAGGAGTAACTGTTTTCGAGATATAATCAAGAAACCAAAAAACTGTTACCTTAATTAAGCGTTTGCATATAAGCAAATTTAGTATTATTAGTATTATTATTATTAATGTTATTGTTATTAATATGACGATTAAAAACGACTCTGAAGACTTTGGTGACTTTTACGTCTCCTCCTTTTTCCTCTACTAAAGTGTTAGACCCAATTAATTTAGTTTAATTTCGGTTTTTCAAACATTTTATTTTAAAGCAAATTTTTGTTAAATATTATTTATATCTATCTCTATAACTCGCTTATGCTTGGTCCTACAAGAAAAATACAAATAACTATTTTGTAGGAAATTTTATCAGCTTTAATTTTAGTAAAAAGATAAAAATTGATAGGAGTAACTGTTTTCGAGATATAAGCAAGAAACCAAAAAACTGTTACCTTAATAAAGCGCTTGCATATAAGCAAATTTAGTACTATTAGTATTATTATTATTAATGTTATTGTTATTAATATGACGACTAAAAACCACTCTCAAAACTTTGGTGACTTTTATGTCTTCTCCTTTTTCCTCAACTAAAGTGTTAGTCTTAATTAATTTAGTTTAATTTCAGTTTTTCAAACATTTTATTTTAAAGCAAATTTTTGTTAAAGATTGTTTATATCCAACTCTATACCTCGCTTATGGTTGGTCCTACAAAAAAAATGCCAATAACTATTTTGTAGGAAATTTTATCAGTTTTGATTTTGAAAGAAAGATAAAAATTGATAGGAATAACTGTTTTCGAGATATAAGCAAAAAACCAATAAGAAAACTGTAACTGTTACTAAACAAAAATGTAATTCAGTATTCAATGTTTGAGACAAAGACGAAAATGCAGCATTTAAAATCGACTCTGAAGACTTCAGTGACTTTTATGTCACCTCCTTTTTCTTCTAATAATGTATTGGACCCAATAAATTAAGTGTATTTTAAATCACAAGACATTTTGTGTTTAAGCACTTTTTTTTAAATATTAATAATTTTCAAACTTACATCTCGCTTATGGTTAGTCCTACATGAAAAATGCAAATAACTATTTTGTAGGAAATTTTATCAGCTTTAATTTTAGTAAACAGATAAAAATTGATAGGAGTAACTGTTTTCGAGATATAAGCAAGAAACCAAAAAACTGTTACCTTAATAAAGCGCTTGCATATAAGCAAATTTAGTACTATTAGTATTATTATTATTAATGTTATTGTTATTAATATGACGACTAAAAACGACTCTGAAGACTTTGGTGACTTTTATGTCTTCTCCTTTTTCCTATACTAAAGTGTTAGACACAATTAATTTAGTTTAATTTCAGTATTTCAAACATTTTATTTTAAAGCAAATTTTTGTTAAATATTATTTATATCTATCTCTATAACTCGCTTATGCTTGGTCCTACAAGAAAAATACAAATAACTATTTTGTAGGAATTTTTATCAGCTTTAATTTTAGTAAAAAGATAAAAATTGATAGGAGTAACTGTTTTCGAGATATAAGCAAGAAACCAAAAAACTGTTACCTTAATAAAGCGCTTGCATATAAGCAAATTTAGTACTATTAGTATTATTATTATTAATGTTATTGTTATTAATATGACGACTAAAAACGACTCTCAAGACTTTGGTGACTTTTATGTCTTCTCCTTTTTCCTCAACTAAAGTGTTAGTTTTAATTAATTTAGTTTAATTTCGGTTTTTCAAACATTTTATTTTAAAGCAAATTTTTGTTAAAGATTATTTATATCCAACTCTATAACTCGCTTATGGTTAGTCCTACAAAAAAAATGCCAATAACTATTTTGTAGGAAATTTTATCAGCTTTGATTTTGAAAGAAAGATAAAAATTGATAGGAGTAACTGTTTTCGAGATATAAGCAAAAAACCAATAAGAAAACTGTAACTGTTACTAAACAAAAATGTAATTCAGTTTTCAATGTTTGAGACAAAGACGAAAATGCAGCATTTAAAATCGACTCTGAAGACTTCAGTGACTTTTATGTCACCTCCTTTTTCTTCTAATAAAGTATTGGACCCATTAAATTAAGTGTATTTTAAATCACAAGACATTTTCTGTTAAAGCACGTTTTTTTTAAATATTAATTATTTTCAAACTTATATCTCGCTTATGGTTAGTCCTACATGAAAAATGCAAATTACTATTTTGTAGGAAATTTTATCAGCTTTAATTTTAGTAAAAAGATAAAAATTGATAGGAGTAACTGTTTTCGAGATATAAGCAAGAAACCAAAAAACTGTTACCTTAATTAAGCGCTTGCATATAAGCAAATTTAGTACTAAAAACAACTCTGAAGACTTTGGTGATTTTTATGTCTTCTCCTTTTTCCTCTACTAAAGTGTTAGACCCAATTAATTTACTTTAATATCGGTTTTTCAAACATTTTATTTTAAAGCAAATTTTTGTTAAAGATTATTTATATCCAACTCTATAACTCGCTTATGGTTGGTCTTACAAAAGAAATGCAAATAACTATTTTGTTGGAAATTTTATCAGCTTTAATTTTGAAAGAAAGATAAAAATTGATAGGCGTAATTGTTTTCGAGATATAAGCAAAAAACCAAAGTGAAAACTGTTACAGTTACTGAACAAAAATGTAATTCAGTTTTCAATGTTTGAGACGAAGACGAAAATGCAGCATTTAAAAACGACTCTGAAGACTTCAGTGACTTTTATGTCACCTCCTTTTTCTTCTAATAGAGTATTGGTCCCAATAAATTAAGTGTATTTTAAATCACAAGACATTTTCTGTTAAAGCACTTTTTTTTTAAATATTAATTATTTTCAAACTTCTATCTCGCTTATGGTTAGTCCTACATAAAAAATGCAAATAACTATTTTGTAGGAAATTTTATCAGCTTTAATTTTAGTAAAAAGATAAAAATTGATAGGAGTAACTGTTTTCGAGATATAAGCAAGAAACTGTTACCTTAATTAAGCGCTTGCATATAAGCAAATTTAGTAATATTAGTATTATTATTATTAATGTTATTGTTATTAATATGACGACTAAAGACAACTCTAAGACTTTTGCGACTTTTATGTCTTCTCCTTTTTCCTCTACTAAAGTGTTAGACACAATTAATTTAGTTTAATTCCGGTTTTTCAAGCATTTTATTTTAAAGCAAATTTTTGTTAAATATTATTTATATCCAACTCTATAACTCGTTTATGCTTGGTCCTACAAGAAAAATGTAAATAACTATTTGGTTGGAAATTTTATCAGCTTTAATTTTGAAAGAAAGATAAAATTTGATAGGAGTAACTGTTTTCGAGATATAAGCAAAAAACCAATAAGAAAACTGTAACTGTTACTGAACAAAAATGTAACTCAGTTTTCAATGTTTGAGACGAAGACAAAAATGCAGCATTTAAAAACGACTCTGAAGACGTCAGTGACTTTTATGTCACCTCCTTTTTCTTCTAATAAAGTATTGGACCCAATAAATTAAGTGTATTTTAAATCACAAGACATTTTCTGTTAAAGCACTTTTTTTTTAAATATTAATTATTTTCAAACTTATATCTCGCTTATGGTTAGTCCTACATGAAAAATGCAAATAACTATTTTGTAGGAAATTTTATCAGCTTTAATTTTAGTGAAATGATAAAAATTGATAGGAGTAACTGTTTTCGAGATATAATCAAGAAACCAAAAAACTGTTACCTTAATTAAGCGTTTGCATATAAGCAAATTTAGTATTATTAGTATTATTATTATTAATGTTATTGTTATTAATATGACGATTAAAAACGACTCTGAAGACTTTGGTGACTTTTACGTCTCCTCCTTTTTCCTCTACTAAAGTGTTAGACCCAATTAATTTAGTTTAATTTCGGTTTTTCAAACATTTTATTTTAAAGCAAATTTTTGTTAAAGATTATTTATATCCAACTCTATAACTCGCTTATGGTTGGTCCTACAAAAAAAATGCTAAAAACTATTTTGTAGGAAATTTTATCAGCTTTAATTTTGAAGGAAAGATAAAAATTTATAGGAGTAACTGTTTTCGAGATATAAGCAAAAAACCAAAGTGAAAACTGTAACAGTTACTGAACAAAAATGTAATTCAGTTTTCAATGTTTGAGACGAAGACGAAAATGCAGCATTTAAAATCGACTCTGAAGACTCAGTGACTTTTAAGTCACCTCCTTTTTCTTCTAATAAAGTATTGGACCCAATAAATTAAGTGTATTTTAAATCACAAGACATTTTCTGTTAAAGCACTTTTTTTTTAAATATTGATTATTTTCAAACTTATATCTCGCTTATGGTTAGTCCTACATGAAAAATGCAAATAACTATTTTGTAGGAAATTTTATCAGCTTTAATTTTAGTAAAAAAATAAAAATTGATAAGAGTAACTGTTTTCGAGATATAAGCAAGAAACTGTTACCTTAATTAAGCGCTTGCATATAAGCAAATTTAGTAATATTAGTATTATTATTATTAATGTTATTGTAATTAATTTGACGACTAAAAACTTGAGACGAAAATGCAGCATTTAAAAACGACTCTGAAGACTTCAGTGACTTTTATGTCACCTTCTTTTTCTTCTAATAAAGTATTGGACCCAATAAATTAAGTGTATTTTAAATCACAAGACATTCTCTGTTAAAACACTTTTTTTTAATTATTAATTATATAACTTATATCTCGCTTATGGTTAGTTCTACATGAAAAATGCAAATAACTATTTTGTAGGAAATTTTATCACCTTTAATTTTGGTGAAAAAGTAAAAATTGATAGGAGTAACTGTTTTCGAGATATAAGCAAAAAACAAAAAAACTGTTACCTTAATTAAGCGCTTGCATATAAGCAAATTTAGTACTACTAGTATTGTTATTATAAATGTTATTGTTATTAATATGACGACTAAAGACAACTCTAAGACTTTTGTGACTTTTATGTCTCCTCCTTTTTCCTCTACTAAAGTGTTAGACACAATTAATTTAGTTTAATTTTAGTTTTTCAAACATTTTATTTTAAAGCTAATTTTTGTTGAATATTAAAAACTATAAAATGGCTTAGATTGCCTAAAAACACAGATCACACATGATCTTTTGCATAGAAATGAGAAAATGCTCATGTAACACACAAAATAAGCTCCATTTTTCCTTATTAAAAGTATTATTATTATTATTACTTTTGTTACTATTACTATTATTATTATTATTATTATTATTATTATTATTATTATTATTATTATTATTATTAACTTTTGTATAGTAAATGTTTTTATACCAGTTTTAAAATGAGTTATTAATTTTAGTCAATTTCTTGCCTAAAAACACAGATCACAGATGATTTCTTGCATAGAAATGAGAAAACATTCATATAACACACAAAATAAGCTTCATTTTTGCTTAGAAAACTAAGCTTACTTTTATTACTATTATTATTATTTTTATTAATATTATTGTTATTAATATTATTATTATTATTGTTATTATTATTATTATTATTATTATTATTATTATTATTATTATTATTATTATTATTATTATTACTATTATTATTATTATTATTATTATTATTATTATTAAAAACAGATTATTACTTTTGTATAGTATTGTTTTTATATCGGTTTTAAAACGAGTGATTAATTTTAGCCAATTTCTTGCCTAAAAACTATAAAATGGCTTAGATTGCCTAAAAACACAGATCACACATTATCTTTTCCATAGAAATGAGAAAACGCTCATATAACACAAAATAAGCTTCATTTTTGCTTAGAAAACCTAGCTTACTTTTATTACTACTATTATTATTATTTTTATTATTATTATTATTATTTCTATTATTTTTATTATTATTATTACTATTATTATTATTATTATTATTATTATTATTATTATTAAAAACCGATTATAACTTTTGTATAGTAAATGTTTTTATACCAGTTTTAAAATGAGTTATTAATTTTAGACAATTTCTTGCCTAAAAACACAGATCACAGATGATCTCTTGCATAGAAATGAGAAAACGCTCATATAACACACAAAATAAGCTTCATTTTTGCTTAGAAAACTATGCTTACTTTTATTACTATTATTATTTTTATTATTATTTTTGTTATTATTATTATTATTTCTATTATTATTATTATTATTATTATTTATATTATTATTATTATTATTATTATTATTATTATTATTATTATTATTATTATTATTATTATTATTATTATTATTAACTTTTGTATAGTAAATGTTTTTATACCAGTTTTAAAATGAGTTATTAATTTTAGACAATTTCTTGCCTAAAAACACAGATCACAGATGATTTCTTGCATAGAAATGAGAAAACGCTCATATAACACACAAAATAAGCTTCATTTTTGCTTAGAAAACTAAGCTTACTTTTATTACTATTATTATTTTTATTATTATTATTATTATTATTATTATTGTTATTGTTATTGTTATTATTATTATTATTATTAAAAACTTATATTAAACAGACAGAAAACGTCGTATTCTGACACATAAAAACGAATTACGTTATAGACTTGACGAGAACGGCGTATCTCGGACTCTTATAGGACTCTTATAGGGTCAAAAAGTATCAGTTTGGATTAAAACAAATTATTTTTGTTGACTCTCAGTCTGAATTGTTCATCAGTTCAAACAAAAACGGCTTATTTTAGACGATCTTTTGCTTTGAACAAGAAAACTTACATCGAATATACTAAAAACGTATTAATCTGGCATAAAAGAGCAATTTATGTATCACTTTGGATAAAGAGAGCTAATCCTTTTCGTTTCATTGCCTAAAATAGACAATTGTTAAAAAATCTAACAAAAACGCTGTATTCTAGCACAAAATACTAATTACATTATAGTTTCGACGAGAATACCTTATTTGGAATGATTCTATGCTTCCAAACGAGTAAATTTTTATTAAACAGATGCCAAACTTCATGTTTTGTCCTATAAAGACATTTTATATTGCAGTTTGTATTAAAACAAAATATTTTCGTTGATTCTTTGTTAGAAGCAGCAAACCTAACATTAAAGAATCTGAAAACTTTGTATTCGGACACAAACCACCGAATTTTGTATCAGTTTAGACAAAAACGGTTGATTTTCGACAATATTTTGCTTTCAACAAGAAAACTTATATCAAACTGACTAAAAACGTCTTATTTTAGCACAAAACAAAAGATTTGCGTTATAGTCTTAAAGCTGATTCACGCCACAGTTTGGATAAAAACCAAATATTTTTGTTAATTCACTGTTACAAACAAGAAACCTTACATCAAGGAAACTGAAAACCCCTTATTCAGGCACAGAAATTCGAATTACGTTTCAGTCTAGACAAAAACTGCTTATTTTAGACGATCTTTTGTCTTGAACACGAAAACTTACATTAAAAAGATTAAAAACGTCTTATTCTGGCTGAAAACTGCAAATTATATATTACTCTTGATAAAAGCAATTTATCCTGATTACTTTTTTGCTTAGAATAGAGCAAACTTGTATAAAACTTAATGAAACCTTTAAATTTCGTCTCAAAGAAATAATTTACGTTATAGTTTTGACCAGCACTGTTTATTTCAAACGAATTTATGATTCGAAACTAATGAACTTTTATGGGGCAGATGCAAAACCACATATTACCATACAAAGCGTTGTTTTAAAGCAAAGTATTACCTTTTGCAACAAGAAATTTCACGTCAAAGAAACTGAAAACTTCGTATCCATGCATAAATATCGAATTACGTATCAGTTTAGGCAAATACAGCTTATTTTAAACGATTCCTTGCTATAAACAAGAAAAATTTTATCAATCATATTGAAAACGTCTTATTCTCGAAAATAAGAGCAAATTATGTTTCAGTTTTAACAAAAGCGGATTACTCTGTTTGATTCTATGCTTAGAGTAGAGTAAACTACTATAAAACGTAATGAAAACTCTATATTCAAGCTCAAAAGAACAAATTACGTTATAGTTTTGGCAAAAAAAAATATTTCGGACGATTTCATACTTTGAAGTAAGCAAACTTTAATTGAACAAGTGCAAAAGCTAATACTTTGCTTTAAAATAACGATTTATGTGGTAATATGGTATTTTGCATCTGTCCTATAAAAGTATACTCGTTTCGCTCCATTGAATCATTCGAAATAAATTATTTTGACACAACAACAACGAAAATAATTTGTTTTTGTTTAAACTGTATCATAAGTCGCTTTTATAAAACGAACTAAGACGTTTGGCATTTGTTTAGTGAAAGTTTTCTCGTTTGGGGACAAAATCGTTTGAAATTAACAGTTCTGGTCAAAACTATAACGTAAATTATTTCTTTGAGACGAAATTTAAAGTTTTCATTAAGTTTTATACAAGTTTGCTCTATTCTAACCAAAGAAGTAATCAGGATAAACTGCTTTTATCCAAAGTAATACATAATTTGCAGTTTTGAGCCAGAATAAGACGTTTTTAATCTTTTTAATGTAAGTTTTCGTGTTCAAAAGAAAGAGTCGTCTAAAATAAGCAATTTGTGTCTAGACTGAAACGTAATTTGATTTTCTGGGCCTGAATAAGAGGTTTTCAGTTTCTTTGATGTAAGGTTTCTTGTTTGTAACAATGAATAAACGAAAATCATTGGTTTTAATCCAAACTGTGACATAAATCGTTTTTTAAAGGCGAAATCAGACGTTTTGCCTCTGTTCAGTGAAAGTATACTGGTTTCAAAGCATAGAATCGTTTGAAATTAACAGTTCTCGTCAAGACTATAACGCAAATCTTTAAAGTGATACAAAGAAATAATTTACGTTATAGTTTCAATTTCAAACGATTTTATGCCCCCAAACGAGAAAACTTTCACTAAACAGATGCCAATCGTCTTAGTTCGTTTTATAAAAGCGACTTATGTTACAGTTTAAACAAAAACAAATTATTTTCGTTGTTGTTGTGTCAAAATAATTTATTTCGAATGATTCAATGGAGCGAAACGAGTAAACTTTTATAGGACAGATACAAAATACCATATTACCACATAAATCGTTATTTTAAAGCAAAGTATTAGCTTTTGCACTTGTTCAATTAAAGTTTGCTTACTTCGAAGTATGTAATCGTCCGAAATATTTTTTTTTTGCCAAATCTATAACGTAATTAGTTCTTTTGAGCTTGAATATAGAGTTTTCATTACGTTTTATAGTAGTTTACTCTACTCTAAGCATAGAATCAAACAGAGTAATCCGCTTTTGTTAAAACTGATACATAATTTGCTCTTATTTTCGAGAATAAGACGTTTTCAATATGCTTGATAAAATTTTTCTTGTTTATAGCAAGGAATCGTTTAAAATAAGCTGTATTTGCTTAAACTGATACGTAATTCGATATTTATGCATGGATACGAAATTTTCAGTTTCTTTGACGTGAAGTTTCTTGTTGCAAAAGGTAATACTTTGCTTTAAAACAACGCTTTATATGGTAATATGTGGTTTTGCATCTGCCCCATAAAAGTTCATTAGTTTCGAATCATAAATTCGTTTGAAATAAACAGTGCTGGTCAAAACTATAACGTAAATTATTTCTTTGAGACGAAATTTAAAGTTTTCATTAAGTTTTATACAAGTTTACTCTATTCTAAGTAAAGGAGTAATCAGGATAAATTGCTTTTATCTAGAGTAATATATAATTTGCAGTTTTCAGGCAGAAAAAGACGTTTTTAATCTTTTTAATGTAAGTTTTCGTGTTCAAGACAAAAGATCGTCTAAAATAAGCAGTTTTTGTCCAGACTGAAACGTAATTCGAATTTCTGTGCCTGAATAAGGGGTGTTCAGTTTCTTTGATGTAAGGTTTCTTGTTTGTAACAATGAATTAACAAAAATATTTGGTTTTTATCCAAACTGTGGCATGAATCAGCTTTAAGACTATAACGCAAATCTTTTGTTTTATGCTAAAATAAGACGTTTTTAGTCAGTTTGATATAAGTTTTCTTGTTCAAAGCAAAATATTGTCGAAAATCAACCGTTTTTGTCTAAACTGATACAAAATTCGGTGGTTTGTGTCCGAATACAAAGTTTTCAGATTCTTTAATGTTAGGTTTGCTGCTTCTAACAAAGAATCAACGAAAATATTTTGTATTAATACAAACTGCAATTTAAAATGTCATCATAGGACAAAACATGATGTTTGGCATCTGTTTAATAAAAATTTACTCGTTTGGAAGCATAGAATCATTCCAAATAAGCTATTCTCGTCGAAACTATAATGTAATTAGTATTTTGTGCTACAATACAGCGTTTTTGTTAGATTTATTAACAATTTTGTCTATTTTAAGCAATGAAACGAATAGGATTAGCTGCCTTTATCTAAAGTGATACATAAATTGCTCTTTTATGCCAGATTAATACGTTTTTAGTCTGTTCGATGTAAGTTTTCTTGTTCAAAGCAAAAGATCGTCTAAAATAAGCCGTTTTTGTTTGAACTGATGAACAATTCAGACTGAGAGTCAACAAAAATAATTTATTTTAATCCAAACTGATACTTTTTGACCCTATAAGAGTCCTATAAGAGTCCGAGATACGCCGTTCTCGTCAAGTCTATAACGTAATTCGTTTTTTTGTGTCAGAATACGACGTTTTCTGTCTGTTTAATATAAGTTTTTAATAATAATAATAATAATAATAATAATAATAATAATAATAATAATAATAATAATAATAATAATAATAATAATAATAATAATAATAATAATAATAATAAAAATAATAATACTAATAATAGTAATAATAATAATAATAATAATAAAAATAATAATAGTAATAAAAGTAAGCTTAGTTTTCTAAGCAAAAATGAAGCTTATTTTGTGTTATATGAGCGTTTTCTCATTTCTATGCAAGAAATCATCTGTGATCTGTGTTTTTAGGCAAGAAATTGTCTAAAATTAATAACTCATTTTTAAACTGGTATAAAAACATTTACTATACAAAAGTTAATAATAATAATAATAATAATAATAATAATAATAATAATAATAACAATAATAATAATGAATGAAGCTTATTTTGTGTGTTATATGAGCGTTTTCTCATTTCTATGCAAGAGATCATCTGTGATCTGTGTTGTTAGGCAAGAAATTGAATAAAATTAATAACTCATTTTAAAACTGGTATAAAAACATTTACTATACAAAAGTTAATAATAATAATAATAATAATAATAATAATAATAATAATAATAATAATAATAATAATAATAATGATAATAATACTTATAATAATGAATTTCTTTCTAAATTAAAGCTTAGTTTTTTTAAGCAAAAATGATGCTTATTTTGTGTTATCTGAGCGTTTTCTCATTTCTATGCAAGAGATCATCTGTGATCTGTGTTTTTAGGCAAGAAATTGTCTAAAACTAATAATTCATTTTAAAACTGTTATAAAAACATTTACTATACAAAAGTTATAATCGGTTATTAATAATAATAATATTAATAATAATAATTATAATAATAATAATAATAATAATAATAATAATAATAATAATAATAAAAATAATAATAATAGTAGTAATAAAAGTAAGCTTAGTTTTCTAAGCAAAAATAAAGCTTATTTTGTGTTATATGAGCGTTTTCTCATTTCTATGCAAAAGATCATGTGTGATCAGTGTTTTTAGGCAATCTTAGCCATTTTATAGTTTTTAGGCAAGAAATTGGCTAAAATTAATCACTCATTTTAAAACTGGTATAAAAACAATACTATACAAAAGTTAAAATCGGTTTTTAATAATAATAATTATAATAATAATAATAATAATAATAATAATAATAATAATAATAATAATAATAATAATAATAATAATAATAATAATAATAATAATAATAATAATAATAATAACAATAACAATAATAATAATAATAATAATAATAATAATAACAATAATAATAATAAAAATAATAATAATAGTAATAAAATTAAGCTTAGTTTTCTAAGCAAAAATGAAGCTTATTTTGTGTGTTATATGAGTGTTTTCTCATTTCTATGCAAGAAATCATCTGTGATCTGTGTTTTTAGGCAAGAAATTGTCTAAAATTAATAACTCATTTTAAAACTGGTATAAAATCATTTACTATACAAAAGTTAATAATAATAATAATAACAATAATAATAATAATAATAATAATAATAATAATAATAATAGTAATAGTAACAAAAGTAATAATAATAATAATAATACTTTTAATAAGGAAAAATGGAGCTTATTTTGTGTGTTACATGAACGTTTTCTCATTTCTATGCAAAAGATCATGTGTGATGTGTGTTTTTAGGCAATCTAAACCATTTTATAGTTTTTAATATTTAACAAAAATTTGCTTTAAAATAAAATGTTTGAAAAACTGAAATTAAACTAAATTAATTGTGTCTAACACTTTGGTAGAGGAAAAAGGAGGAGACATAAAAGTCACTAAAGTCTTCAGAGTCGTTTTTAAATGCTGCATTTTCGTCTTCCTCTCAAACATTGAAAACTGAATTACATTTTTGTTCAGTAACTGTAACAGTTTTTACTTTGGTTTTTTGCTTATATCTCGAAAACAATTACTCCTATCAATTTTTATCTTTCTTTCAAAATTAAAGCTGATAAAATTTCCTACAAAATAATTATTTGCATTTCTCATGTAGGACTAACCATAAGCGAGATATAAGTATGAAAATAATTAATATTTAAAAAAAAAAGTGCTTTAACAGAAAATGTTTTGTGATTTAAAATACACTTAATTTATTAGGTCCAATACTTTATTAGAAGAAAAAGGAGGTGACATATAAGTCACTGAAGTCTTCAGAGTCGATTTTAAATGCTGCATTTTCGTCTTTGTCTCAAACATTGAAAACTGAATTACATTTTTGTTCAGTAACAGTTACAGTTTTCTTATTGGTTTTTTGCTTATATCTCGAAAACAGTTACTTCTATCAATTTTTATCTTTCTTTTAAAATTAAAGCTGATAAAATTTCCTACAAAATAGTTATTTGCATTTTTCATGTAAGACTAACCATAAGCGAGATATAAGTTTAAAAATTATTAATATTTAAAAAAAAAGTGCTTTAACAGAAAATGTCTTGTGATTTAAAATACACTTAATTTATTGGGTCCAATACTTTATTAGAAGAAAAAGGAGGTGACATAAAAGTCGCTGAAGTCTTCAGAGTCGTTTTTAAATGCTGCATTTTCGTCTTCGTCTCAAACATTGAAAACTGAATTACATTTTTGTTCAGTAACAGTTACAGTATTCTTATTGGTTTTTTGCTTATATCTCGAAAACAGTTACTCCTATCAATTTTTATCTTTCTTTCAAAATTAAAGCTGATAAAATTTCCTACAAAATAGTTATTTGCATTTCTTTTGTAAGACCAACCATAAGCGAGTTATAGAGTTGGATATAAATAATCTTTAACAAAAATTTGCTTTAAAATATAATGTTTGAAAAACCGAAATTAAACTAAATTAATTGAGTCTAACACTTTAGTATAGGAAAAAGGAGAAGACATAAAAGTCACCAAAGTCTTCAGAGTCGTTTTTAGTCGTAATATTAATAACAATAACATTAATAATAATAATAACGCTGCATTTTCGTCTTCGTCTCAAACATTGAAAACTGAATTACATTTTTGTTCAGTAACAGTTACAGTTTTCTTATTGGTTTTTTGCTTATATCTCGAAAACAGTTACTCCTATCAATTTTTATCTTTTTTTCAAAATTAAAGCTGATAAAATTTCCTACAAAATAGTTATTTGCATTTTTCTTGTAAGACCAACCATAAGCGAGTTATAGAGTTAGATATAAATAATATTTAACAAATGTTATTGTTATTAATATGACGACTAAAGACGACTCTGAAACCTTTAGTGACATTTATGTCTTCTCCTTTTATTATATTTATTTTTATTTATATAATTATTTTGTAGGAAATTTTATCAGCTTTAATTTTAAAAGAAAGATAAAAATTGATAGGAGTAACTGTTTTCGAGATATAAGCAAAAAACCAATAAGAAAACTGTAACTGTTACTGAACAAAAATGTAATTCAGTTTTCAATGTTTGAGACGAAGACGAAAATGCAGCATTTAAAATCGACTCTGAAGACTTCAGTGACTTATATGTCACCTCCTTTTTCTTCTAATAAAGTATTGGATCTAATAAATTAAGTGTATTTTAAATCACAAAACATTTTCTGTTAAAGCACCTTTTTTTTAAATATTAATTATTTTCAAACTTATATCTCGCTTATGGTTAGTCCTACATGAGAAATGCAAATAACTATTTTGTAGGAAATTTTATCAGCTTTAATTTTAGTAAAAAGATAAAAATTGATAAGAGTAACTGTTTTCGAGATATAAGCAAGAAACCAAAAAACTGTTACCTTAATTAAGCGATTGCATATAAGCAAATTTAGTACTATTAGTATTATTATTATTAATGTTATTGTTATTAATATGACGACTAAAGACGACTCTGAAACCTTTAGTGACATTTATGTCTTCTCCTTTTATTATATTTATTTTTATTTATATAATTATTTTGTAGGAAATTTTATCAGCTTTAATTTTAAAAGAAAGATAAAAATTGATAGGAGTAACTGTTTTTGAGATATAAGCAAAAAACCAATAAGAAAACTGTAACTGTTACTGAACAAAAATGTAATTCAGTTTTCAATGTTTGAGACGAAGACGAAAATGCAGCATTTAAAATCGACTCTGAAGACTTCAGTGACTTATATGTCACCTCCTTTTTCTTCTAATAAAGTATTGGACCTAATAAATTAAGTGTATTTTAAATCACAAAACATTTTCTGTTAAAGCACTTTTTTTTTAAATATTAATTATTTTCAAACTTATTTCTCGCTTATGGTTAGTCCTACATGAAAAATGCAAATTACTATTTTGTAGGAAACTTTATCAGCTTTAATTTTAGTAAAAAGATAAAAATTGATAGGAGTAACTGTTTTCGAGATGTAAGCAAGAGACCAAAAAACTGTTACCTTAATTAAGCGCTTGCATATAAGCAAATTTAGTACTAAAAACAACTCTGAAGACTTTGGTGACTTTTATGTCTTCTCATTTTTCCTCTACTAAAGTGTTTGACCCAATTAAATTAGTTTAATATCGGTTTTTCAAACATTTTATTTTAAAGCAAATTTTTGTTAAAGATTATTTATATCCAACTCTATAACTCGCTTATGGTTGGTCCTACAAAAAAATGCAAATAACTATTTTGTAGGAAATTTTATCAGCTTTAATTTTGAAAGAAAGGTAAAAATTAATAGGAGTAACTGTTTTCGAGATATAAGCAAAAAACCAATAAGAAAACTGTAACTGTTACTGAACAAAAATGTAATTCAGTTTTCAATGTTTGAGACGAAGACGAAAATGCAGCATTATTATTATTATTAATGTTATTGTTATTAATATGACGACTAAAAACGATTCTGAAGTCTTTGGTGACTTTTATGTCTTCTCCTTTTTCCTATACTAAAGTGTTAGACTCAATTAATTTAGTTTAATTTCGGTTTATCAAACATTATATTTTAAAGCAAATTTTTGTTAAAGATTATTTATATCCAACTCTATAACTCGCTTATGGTTGGTCTTACAAAAGAAATGCAAATAACTATTTTGTAGGAAATTTTATCAGCTTTAATTTTGAAAGAAAGATAAAAATTGATAGGAGTAATTGTTTTCGAGATATAAGCAAAAAACCAAAGTAAAAACCGTTACAGTTACTGAACAAAATGTAATTCAGTTTTCAATGTTTGAGACGAAGACGAAAATGAAGCATTTAAAAACGACTCTGAAGACTTCAGCGACTTTTATGTCACCTCCTTTTTCTTCTAATATAGTATTGGACCCAATAAATTAAGTTTATTTTAAATCACAAGACATTTTCTGTTAAAGCACTTTTTTTTTAAATATTAATAATTTTTAAACTTATATCTCGCTTATGCTTAGTCTTACATGAAAAATGCAAATAACTATTTTGTAGAAAATTTTATCAGCTTTAATTTTAGTAAAAAGATAAAAATTGATATAAGTAACTGTTTTCCAGATATAAGCAAGAAACCAAAAAACTGTTACCTTAATTAAGCGTTTGCATGTAAGCAAATTTAGTACTATTAGTATTATTATTAATGTTATTGTTATTAATATGACGACTAAAGACGACTCTGAAACCTTTAGTGACCTTTATGTCTTCTCCTTTTTCCTCTACTAAAGTGTTAGACACAATTAATTTAGTTTAATTTTAGTTTTTCAAACATTTTATTTTAAAGCAAGTTTTTGTTAAATATTATTTATACCCAACTCTATAACTCGCTTATGGTTGGTCCTACAAGAAAAATGTAAATAACTATTTTGTAGGAAATTTTATCAGCTTTAATTTTGAAAAAAAGATAAAAATTGATAGGAGTAACTGTTTTCGAGATATAAGCAAAAAACCAATAAGAAAACTGAAACTGTTACTGAACAAAAATGTAATTTAGTTTTCAATGTTTGAGACGAAGACGAAAATGCAGCATTATTATTATTATTAATGTTATTGTTATTAATATGACAACTAAAAACGACTCTGAAGACTTTGGTGACTTTTATGTCTTCTCCTTTTTCCTATACTAAAGTGTTAGACTCAATTAATTTAGTTTAATTTCGGTTTTTCAAACATTATATTTTAAAGCAAATTTTTGTTAAAGATTATTTATATCCAACTCTATAACTCGCTTATGGTTGGTCTTACAAAAGAAATGCAAATAACTATTTTGTAGGAAATTTTATCAGCTTTAATTTTGAAAGAAAGATAAAAATTGATAGGAGTAATTGTTTTCGAGATATAAGCAAAAAACCAAAGTAAAAACTGTTACAGTTATTGAACAAAAATGTAAGTTTTCGAGATATAAGCAAGAAACTGTTACCTTAATTAAGCGCTTGCATATAAGCAAATTTAGTACTATTAGTATTATTATTATTAATGTTATTGTTATTGATATGACGACTAAGAACGACTCTCAAGACTTTGGTGACTTTTATGTCACCTCCTTTTTCTTCTAATAAAGTATTGGACCCAATAAATTAAGTGTATTTTAAATCACAAGACATTTTCTGTTAAAGCAATTTTTTTTTAAATATTAATTATTTTTAAACTTATATCTCGCTTATGGTTAGTCCTACATGAAAAATGCAAATTACTATTTTGTAGGAAATTTTATTTTTTAGTTTTTCAAACATTTTATTTTAAAGCAAGTTTTTGTTAAATATTATTTATATCCAACTATATAACTCGCTTATGGTTGGTCCTACAAGAAAAATGCAAATAACTATTTTGTAGGAAATTTTATCAGCTTTAATTTTGAAAGAAAGATAAAAATTGATAGGAATAATTGTTTTCGAGATATAAGCAAAAAACCAAAGTGAAAACTGTTACAGTAACTAAACAAAAATGTAATTCAGTTTTCAATGTTTGAGACGAAGACGAAAATGCAGCATTTAAAAACGACTCTGAAGACTTCTGTGACTTTTAAGTCACCTCCTTTTTCTTCTAATAATGTATTGGACCCAATAAATTAAGTGTATTTTAAATCACAAGACATTTTCTGTTAAAGCACTTTTTTTTTAAATATTGATTATTTTCAAACTTATATCTCTCTTATGGTTAGTCCTACATGAAAAATGCAAATTACTATTTTGTAGGAAATTTTATCAGCTTTAATTTTAGTAAACAGATAAAAATTGATAGGAGTAACTGTTTTCGAGATATAAGCAAGAAACCAAAAAACTGTTACCTTAATAAAGCGCTTGCATATAAGCAAATTTAGTACTATTAGTATTATTATTATTAATGTTATTGTTATTAATATGACGACAAAAACGACTCTGAAGACTTTGGTGACTTTTATGTCTTCTCCTTTTTCCTATACTAAAGTGTTAGTCTTAATTAATTTAGTTTAATTTCGGTTTTTCAAACATTTTATTTTAAAGCAAATTTTTGTTAAAGATTATTTATATCCAACTCTATAACTCGCTTATGGTTGGTCCTACAAAAAAAATGCCAATAATTATTTTGTAGGAAATTTTATCAGCTTTGATTTTGAAAGAAAGATAAAAATTGATAGGAGTAACTGTTTTCGAGATATAAGCAAAAAACCAATAAGAAAACTGAAACTGTTACTGAACAAAAATGTAATTTAGTTTTCAATGTTTGAGACGAAGACGAAAATGCAGCATTATTATTATTATTAATGTTATTGTTATTAATATGACAACTAAAAACGACTCTGAAGACTTTGGTGACTTTTATGTCTTCTCCTTTTTCCTATACTAAAGTGTTAGACTCAATTAATTTAGTTTAATTTCGGTTTTTCAAACATTATATTTTAAAGCAAATTTTTGTTAAAGATTATTTATATCCAACTCTATAACTCGCTTATGGTTGGTCTTACAAAAGAAATGCAAATAACTATTTTGTAGGAAATTTTATCAGCTTTAATTTTGAAAGAAAGATAAAAATTGATAGGAGTAATTGTTTTCGAGATATAAGCAAAAAACCAAAGTAAAAACCGTTACAGTTACTGAACAAAATGTAATTCAGTTTTCAATGTTTGAGACGAAGACGAAAATGAAGCATTTAAAAACGACTCTGAAGACTTCAGCGACTTTTATGTCACCTCCTTTTTCTTCTAATATAGTATTGGACCCAATAAATTAAGTTTATTTTAAATCACAAGACATTTTCTGTTAAAGCACTTTTTTTTTAAATATTAATAATTTTTAAACTTATATCTCGCTTATGCTTAGTCTTACATGAAAAATGCAAATAACTATTTTGTAGAAAATTTTATCAGCTTTAATTTTAGTAAAAAGATAAAAATTGATATAAGTAACTGTTTTCCAGATATAAGCAAGAAACCAAAAAACTGTTACCTTAATTAAGCGTTTGCATGTAAGCAAATTTAGTACTATTAGTATTATTATTAATGTTATTGTTATTAATATGACGACTAAAGACGACTCTGAAACCTTTAGTGACCTTTATGTCTTCTCCTTTTTCCTCTACTAAAGTGTTAGACACAATTAATTTAGTTTAATTTTAGTTTTTCAAACATTTTATTTTAAAGCAAGTTTTTGTTAAATATTATTTATTCCCAACTCTATAACTCGCTTATGGTTGGTCCTACAAGAAAAATGTAAATAACTATTTTGTAGGAAATTTTATCAGCTTTAATTTTGAAAAAAAGATAAAAATTGATAGGAGTAACTGTTTTCGAGATATAAGCAAAAAACCAATAAGAAAACTGAAACTGTTACTGAACAAAAATGTAATTTAGTTTCAATGTTTGAGACGAAGACGAAAATGCAGCATTATTATTATTATTAATGTTATTGTTATTAATATGACAACTAAAAACGACTCTGAAGACTTTGGTGACTTTTATGTCTTCTCCTTTTTCCTATACTAAAGTGTTAGACTCAATTAATTTAGTTTAATTTCGGTTTTTCAAACATTATAGTTTAAGGCAAATTTTTGTTAAAGATTATTTATATCCAACTCTATAACTCGCTTATGGTTGGTCTTACAAAAGAAATGCAAATAACTATTTTGTAGGAAATTTTATCAGCTTTAATTTTGAAAGAAAGATAAAAATTGATAGGAGTAATTGTTTTCGAGATATAAGCAAAAAACCAAAGTAAAAACTGTTACAGTTATTGAACAAAAATGTAAGTTTTCGAGATATAAGCAAGAAACTGTTACCTTAATTAAGCGCTTGCATATAAGCAAATTTAGTACTATTAGTATTATTATTATTAATGTTATTGTTATTGATATGACGACTAAGAACGACTCTCAAGACTTTGGTGACTTTTATGTCACCTCCTTTTTCTTCTAATAAAGTATTGGACCCAATAAATTAAGTGTATTTTAAATCACAAGACATTTTCTGTTAAAGCACTTTTTTTTTAAATATTAATTATTTTTAAACTTATATCTCGCTTATGGTTAGTCCTACATGAAAAATGCAAATTACTATTTTGTAGGAAATTTTATTTTTTAGTTTTTCAAACATTTTATTTTAAAGCAAGTTTTTGTTAAATATTATTTATATCCAACTATATAACTCGCTTATGGTTGGTCCTACAAGAAAAATGCAAATAACTATTTTGTAGGAAATTTTATCAGCTTTAATTTTGAAAGAAAGATAAAAATTGATAGGAATAATTGTTTTCGAGATATAAGCAAAAAACCAAAGTGAAAACTGTTACAGTAACTAAACAAAAATGTAATTCAGTTTTCAATGTTTGAGACGAAGACGAAAATGCAGCATTTAAAAACGACTCTGAAGACTTCTGTGACTTTTAAGTCACCTCCTTTTTCTTCTAATAATGTATTGGACCCAATAAATTAAGTGTATTTTAAATCACAAGACATTTTCTGTTAAAGCACTTTTTTTTTAAATATTGATTATTTTCAAACTTATATCTCTCTTATGGTTAGTCCTACATGAAAAATGCAAATTACTATTTTGTAGGAAATTTTATCAGCTTTAATTTTAGTAAACAGATAAAAATTGATAGGAGTAACTGTTTTCGAGATATAAGCAAGAAACCAAAAAACTGTTACCTTAATAAAGCGCTTGCATATAAGCAAATTTAGTACTATTAGTATTATTATTATTAATGTTATTGTTATTAATATGACGACAAAAACGACTCTGAAGACTTTGGTGACTTTTATGTCTTCTCCTTTTTCCTATACTAAAGTGTTAGTCTTAATTAATTTAGTTTAATTTCGGTTTTTCAAACATTTTATTTTAAAGCAAGTTTTTGTTAAATATTATTTATATCCAACTCTATAACTCGCTTATGGTTGGTCCTACAAAAAAAATGCCAATAATTATTTTGTAGGAAATTTTATCAGCTTTGATTTTGAAAGAAAGATAAAAATTGATAGGAGTAACTGTTTTCGAGATATAAGCAAAAAACCAATAAGAAAACTGTAACTGTTACTAAACAAAAATGTAATTCAGTATTCAATGTTTGAGACAAAGACGAAAATGCAGCATTTAAAATCGACTCTGAAGACTTCAGTGACTTTTATGTCACCTCCTTTTTCTTCTAATAAAGTATTGGACCCATTAAATTAAGTGTATTTTAAATCACAAGACATTTTCTGTTAAAGCACTTTTTTTTTAAATATTAATTATTTTCAAACTTATATCTCGCTTATGGTTAGTCCTACATGAAAAATGCAAATTACTATTTTGTAGGAAATTTTATCAGCTTTAATTTTAGTAAAAAGATAAAAATTGATAGAAGTAACAGTTTTCGAGATATAAGCAAGAAACCAAAAAACTGTTACCTTAATTAAGCGCTTGCATATAAGCAAATTTAGTACTAAAAACAACTCTGAAGACTTTGGTGATTTTTATGTCTTTTCCTTTTTCCTCTACTAAAGTGTTAGACCCAATTAATTTAGTTTAATATCGGTTTTTCAAACATTTTATTTTAGAGCAAATTTTTGTTAAAGATTATTTATATCCAACTCTATAACTCGCTTATGGTTGGTCCTACAAAAAAATGGAAATAACTATTTTGTAGGAAATTTTATCAGCTTTAATTTTGAAAAAAAGATAAAAATTGATACGAGTAACTGTTTTCGAGATATAAGCAAGAAACCAAAAAACTGTTACCTTAATAAAGAGCTTGCATATAAGCAAATTTAGTACTATTAGTATTATTATTATTAATGTTATTGTTATTAATATGACGACTAAGGACGACTCTGAAACATTTAGTGACTTTTATGTCTTCTCCTTTTTCCTATACTAAAGTGTTAGACCCAATTAATTTAGTTTAATTTCGGTTTTTCAAACATTTTATTTTAAAGCAAATTTTTGTTAAAGATTATTTATATCCAACTCTATAACTCGCTTATGGTTGGTCTTACAAAAGAAATGCAAATAACTATTTTGTAGGAAATTTTATCAGCTTTAATTTTGAAAAAAAGATAAAAATTAAAAGGAGTAATTGTTTTCGAGATATAAGCAAAAAACCAAAGTGAAAACTGTTACAGTTACTGAACAAAAATGTAATTCAGTTTTCAATGTTTGAGACGAAGACGAAAATGCAGCATTTAAAAACGACTCTGAAGACTTCAGTGACTTTTATGTCACCTCCTTTTTCTTTTAATAGAGTATTGATCCCAATAAATTAAGTGTATTTTAAATCACAAGACATTTTCTGTTAAAGCACTTTTTTTTAAATATTAATTATTTTCAAACTTCTATCTCGCTTATGGTTAGTCCTACATAAAAATGCAAATAACTATTTTGTAGGAAATTTTATCAACTTTAATTTTAGTAAAAAGATAAAAATTGATAGGAGTAACTGTTTTCGAGATATAAACAAGAAACTGTTACCTTAATTAAGCGCTTGCATATAAGCAAATTTAGTAATATTAGTATTATTATTATTAATGTTATTGTTATTAATAGGACGACTAAAGACGACACTGAAACATTTAGTGACTTTTATGTCTTCTCCTTTTTCCTCTACTAAAGTGTTAGACACAATTAATTTAGTTTAATTCCGGTTTTTCAAGCATTTTATTTTAAAGCAAATTTTTGTTAAATATTATTTATATCCAACTCTATAACTCGTTTATGCTTGGTCCTACAAGAAAAATGTTAATAACTATTTTGTTGGAAATTTTATCAGCTTTAATTTTGAAAGAAAGATAAAATTTGATAGGAGTAACTGTTTTCGAGATATAAGCAAAAAACCAATAAGAAAACTGTAACTGTTACTGAACAAAAATGCAACTCAGTTTTCAATGTTTGAGACGAAGACAAAAATGTAGCATTTATTTAAGAGTCGTTTTTAATCGTCATATTAATAACAATAACATTAATAATAATAATACTAATAATACTAAATTTGCTTATATGCAAACGCTTAATTAAGGTAACAGTTTTTTGGTTTCTTGATTATATCTCGAAAACAGTTACTCCTATCAATTTTTATCTTTTTACTAAAATTAAAGCTGATAAAATTTCCTACAAAATAGTTATTTCCATTTTTTTGTAGGACCAACCATAAGCGAGTTATAGAGTTGGATATAAATAATCTTTAACAAAAATTTGCTTTAAAATAAAATGTTTGAAAAACTGATATTAAACTAAATTAATTGGGTCTAACACTTTAGTAGAGGAAAAAGGAGAAGACATAAAAATCACCAAAGTCTTCAGAGTTGTTTTTAGTACTAAATTTGCTTATATGCAAGCGCTTAATTAAGGTAACAGTTTTTTGGTTTCTTGCTTATATCTCGAAAACAGTTACTCCTATCAATTTTTATCTTTTTACTAAAATTAAAGCTGATAAAATTTCCTACAAAATAGTAATTTGCATTTTTCATGTAGGACTAACCATAAGCGAGATATAAGTTTAAAAATAATTAATATTTAAAAAAAAAGTGCTTTAACAGAAAATGTCTTGTGATTTAAAATACACTTAATTTATTGGGTCCAATACTTTATTAGAAGAAAAAGGAGGTGACATAAAAGTCACCAAAGTCTTGAGAGTCGTTCTTAGTCGTCATATCAATAACAATAACATTAATAATAATAATAATACTAATAGTACTAAATTTGCTTATATGCAAGCGCTTAATTAAGGTAACAGTTTCTTGCTTATATCTCGAAAACTTACATTTTTGTTCAGTAACTGTAACAGTTTTTACTTTGGTTTTTTGCTTATATCTCGAAAACAATTACTCCTATCAATTTTTATCTTTCTTTCAAAATTAAAGCTGATAAAATTTCCTACAAAATGGTTATTTGCATTTCTTTTGTAAGACCAACCATAAGCGAGTTATAGAGTTGGATATAAATAATCTTTAACAAAAATTTGCTTTAAAATATAATGTTTGAAAAACAGAAATTAAATTGAGTCTAACACTTTAGTATAGGAAAAAGGAGAAGACATAAAAGTCACCAAAGTCTTCAAAGTCGTTTTTAGTCGTCATATTAATAACAATAACATTAATAATAATAATAATGCTGCATTTTCGTCTTCGTCTCAAACATTGAAAACTGAATTACATTTTTGTTCAGTAACAGTGACAGTTTTCTTATTGGTTTTTTGCTTATATCTCGAAAACAGTTACTCCTATCAATTTTTATCTTTCTTTCAAAATTAAAGCTGATAAAATTTCCTACAAAATAGTTATTTGCATTTTTCTTGTAGGACCAACCATAAGCGAGTTATAGAGTTGGATATAAATAATATTTAACAAAAACTTGCTTTAAAATAAAATGTTTGAAAAACTAAAATTAAACTAAATTAATTGTGTCTAACACTTTAGTAGAGGAAAAAGGAGAAGACATAAAGGTCACTAAAGGTTTCAGAGTCGTCTTTTGTCGTCATATTAATAACAATAACATTAATAATAATACTAATAGTACTAAATTTGCTTACATGCAAACGCTTAATTAGGGTAACAGTTTTTTGTTTCTTGCTTATATCTGGAAAACAGTTACTTATATCAATTTTTATCTTTTTACTAAAATTAAAGCCGATAAAATTTTCTACAAAATAGTTATTTGCATTTTTCATGTAAGACTAACCATAAGCGAGATATAAGTTTAAAAATTATTAATATTTAAAAAAAAAGTGCTTTAACAGAAAATGTCTTGTGATTTAAAATACACTTAATTTATTGGGTCCAATACTTTATTAGAAGAAAAAGGAGGTGACATAAAAGTCGCTGAAGTCTTCAGAGTCGTTTTTAAATGCTGCATTTTCGTCTTCGTCTCAAACATTGAAAACTGAATTACATTTTTGTTCAGTAACTGTAACAGTTTTTACTTTGGTTTTTTGCTTATATCTCGAAAACAATTACTCCTATCAATTTTTATCTCTCTTTCAAAATTAAAGCTGATAAAATTTCCTACAAAATAGTTATTTGCATTTTTTTGTAGGACCAACCATAAGCGAGTGATAGAGTTGGATATAAATAATCTTTAACAAAAATTTGCTTTAAAATAAAATGTTTGACAAACCGAAATTAAACTAAATTAATTAAGACTAACACTTTAGTTGAGGAAAAAGGAGAAGACATAAAAGTCACCAAAGTTTTGAGAGTCGTTTTTAGTCGTCATATTAATAACAATAACATTAATAATAATAATACTAATAGTACTAAATTTGCTTATATGCAAGCGCTTTATTAAGGTAACAGTTTTTTGGTTTCTTGCTTATATCTCGAAAACAGTTACTCCTATCAATTTTGATCTGTTTACTAAAATTAAAGCTGATAAAATTTCCTACAAAATAGTTATTTGCATTTTTCATGTAGGACTAACCTTAAGCGAGATATAAGTTTGAAAATAATCAATATTTAAAAAAAAAGTGCTTTAACAGAAAATGTCTTGTGATTTAAAATACACTTAATTTAATGGGTCCAATACTTTATTAGAAGAAAAAGGAGGTGACATAAAAGTCACTGAAGTCTTCAGAGTCGATTTTAAATGCTGCATTTTCGTCTTTGTCTCAAACATTGAATACTGAATTACATTTTTGTTTAGTAACAGTTACAGTTTTCTTATTGGTTTTTTGCTTATATCTCGAAAACAGTTACTCCTATCAATTTTTATCTTTTTACTAAAATTAAAGCTGAAAAAATTTCCTACAAAATAGTTATTTGTATTTTTCTTGTAGGACCAAGCATAAGCGAGTTATAGAGATAGATATAAATAAAATTTAACAAAAATTTGCTTTAAAATAAAATGTTTGAAATACTGAAATTAAACTAAATTAATTGTGTCTAACACTTTAGTATAGGAAAAAGGAGAAGACATAAAAGTCACCAAAGTCTTCAGAGTCGTTTTTAGTCGTCATATTAATAACAATAACATTAATAATAATAATACTAATAGTACTAAATTTGCTTATATGCAAGCGCTTTATTAAGGTAACAGTTTTTTGGTTTCTTGCTTATATCTCGAAAACAGTTACTTCTATCAATTTTTATCTGTTTACTAAAATTAAAGCTGATAAAATTTCTTACAAAATAGTTATTTGCATTTTTCATGTAGGACTAACCGTAAGCGAGATATAAGTTTGAAAATAATCAATATTTAAAAAAAAAGTGCTTTAACAGAAAATGTCTTGTGATTTAAAATACACTTAATTTATTGGGTCCAATACATTATTAGAAGAAAAAGGAGGTGACTTAAAAGTCACAGAAGTCTTCAGAGTCGTTTTTAAATGCTGCATTTTCGTCTTCGTCTCAAACATTGAAAACTGAATTACATTTTTGTTTAGTAACTGTAACAGTTTTCACTTTGGTTTTTTGCTTATATCTCGAAAACCATTATTCCTATCAATTTTTATCTTTCTTTCAAAATTAAAGCTGATAAAATTTCCTACAAAATAATTATTTGCATTTTTCATGTAGGACTAACCATAAGCGAGATATAAGTTTGAAAATAATTAATATTAAAAAAAAGTGCTTTAACAGAAAATGTCTTGTGATTTAAAATACACTTAATTTAATGGGTTCAATACATTATTAGAAGAAAAAGGAGGTGACTTAAAAGTCACAGAAGTCTTCAGAGTCGTTTTTAAATGCTGCATTTTCGTCTTCGTCTCAAACATTGAAAACTGAATTACATTTTTGTTTAGTAACTGTAACAGTTTTCACTTTGGTTTTTTGCTTATATCTCGAAAACTATTATTCCTATCAATTTTTATCTTTTTTTCAAAATTAAAGCTGATAAAATTTCCTACAAAATAGTTATTTGCATTTTTTTTGTAGGACTAACCATAAGCGAGTTATAGAGTTGGATATAAATAATCTTTAACAAAAATTTGCTTTAAAATAAAATGTTTGAAAAACCGAAATTAAACTAAATTAATTAAGACTAACACTTTAGTTGAGGAAAAAGGAGAAGACATAAAAGTCACCAAAGTTTTGAGAGTTGTTTTTAGTCGTCATATTAATAACAATAACATTAATAATAATAATACTAATAGTTCTAAATTTGCTTATATGCAAGCGCTTTATTAAGGTAACAGTTTTTTGGTTTCTTGCTTATATCTCGAAAACAGTTACTCCTATCAATTTTTATCTTTTTACTAAAATTAAAGCTGATAAAATTTCCTACAAAATAGTTATTTGTATTTTTCTTGTAGGACCAAGCATAAGCGAGTTATAGAGATAGATATAAATAATATTTAACAAAAATTTGCTTTAAAATAAAATGTTTGAAATACTGAAATTAAACTAAATTAATTGTGTCTAACACTTTAGTATAGGAAAAAGGAGAAGACATAAAAGTCACCAAAGTCTTCAGAGTCGTTTTTAGTCGTCATATTAATAACAATAACATTAATAATAATAATACTAATAGTACTAAATTTGCTTATATGCAAGCGCTTTATTAAGGTAACAGTTTTTTGGTTTCTTGCTTATATCTCGAAAACAGTTACTCCTATCAATTTTTATCTGTTTACTAAAATTAAAGCTGATAAAATTTCTTACAAAATAGTTATTTGCATTTTTCACGTAGGACTAACCTTAAGCAAGATATAAGTTTGAAAATAATCAATATTTAAAAAAAAAGTGCTTTAACAGAAAATGTCTTGTGATTTAAAATACACTTAATTTATTGGGTCCAATACATTATTAGAAGAAAAAGGAGGTGACTTAAAAGTCACAGAAATCTTCAGAGTCGTTTTTAAATGCTGCATTTTCGTCTTCGTCTCAAACATTGAAAACTGAATTACATTTTTGTTTAGTAACTGTAACAGTTTTCACTTTGGTTTTTTGCTTATATCTCGAAAACTATTATTCCTATCAATTTTTATCTTTCTTTCAAAATTAAAACTGATAAAATTTCCTACAAAATAGTTATTTGCATTTTTCATGTAGGACTAACCATAAGCGAGATATAAGTTTGAAAATAATTAATATTAAAAAAAAGTGCTTTAACAGAAAATGTCTTGTGATTTAAAATACACTTAATTTAATGGGTCCAATACTTTATTAGAATGAAAAGGAGGTGACATAAAAGTCACTGAAGTCTTCAGAGTCGATTTTAAATGCTGCATTATCGTCTTTGTCTCAAACATTGAATACTGAATTACATTTTTGTTTAGTAACAGTTACAGTTTTCTTATTGGTTTTTTGCTTATATCTCGAAAACAGTTACTCCTATCAATTTTTATCTTTCTTTCAAAATCAAAGCTGATAAAATTTCCTACAAAATAGTTATTGGCATTTTTTTTGTAGGACCAACCATAAGCGAGTTATAGAGTTGGATATAAATAATCTTTAACAAAAATTTGCTTTAAAATAAAATGTTTGAAAAACCGAAATTAAACTAAATTAATTAAGACTAACACATTAGTTGAGGAAAAAGAAGAAGACATAAAAGTCACCAAAGTTTTGAGAGTTGTTTTAATCGTCATATTAATAACAATAACATTAATAATAATAATACTAATAGTACTAAATTTGCTTATATGCAAGCGCTTTATTAAGGTAACAGTTTATTGGTTTCTTGCTTATATCTCGAAAACAGTTACTCCTATCAATTTTTATCTTTTTACTAAAATTAAAGCTGATAAAATTTCCTACAAAATAGTTATTTGTATTTTTCTTGTAGGACCAAGCATAAGCGAGTTATAGAGATAGATATAAATAATATTTAACAAAAATTTGCTTTAAAATAAAATGTATGAAATACTGAAATTAAACTAAATTAATTGTGTCTAACACTTTAGTATAGGAAAAAGGAGAAGACATAAAAGTCACCAAAGTCTTCAGAGTCGTTTTTAGTCGTCATATTAATAACAATAACATTAATAATAATAATACTAATAGTACTAAATTTGCTTATATGCAAGCGCTTTATTAAGGTAATAGTTTTTTGGTTTCTTGCTTATATCTCGAAAACAGTTACTCCTATCAATTTTTATCTCTTTACTAAAATTAAAGCTGATAAAATTTCCTACAAAATAGTTATTTGCATTTTTCATGTAGGACTAACCATAAGCGAGATATAAGTTTGAAAATAATCAATATTTAAAAAAAAGTGCTTTAACAGAAAATGTCATGTGATTTAAAATACACTTAATTTATTGGGTCCAATACATTATTAGAAGAAAAAGGAGGTGACTTAAAAGTCACAAAAGTCTTCAGAGTCGTTTTTAAATGCTGCATTTTCGTCTTCGTCTCAAACATTGAAAACTTAATTACATTTTTGTTTAGTAACTGTAACAGTTTTCACTTTGGTTTTTTGCTTATATCTCGAAAACAATTAGTCCTATCAATTTTTATCTTTCTTTCAAAATTAAAGCTGATAAAATTTCCTACAAAATAGTTATTTGCATTTTTCTTGTAGGACCAACCATAAGCGAGTTATAGAGTTGGATATAAATAATCTTTAACAAAAATTTGCTTTAAAATAAAATGTTTGAAAAACCGAAATTAAACTAAATTAATTAAGACTAACACTTTAGTTGAGGAAAAAGAAGAAGACATAAAAGTCACCAAAGTTTTGAGAGTTGTTTTAATCGTCATATTAATAACAATAACATTAATAATAATAATACTAATAGTACTAAATTTGCTTATATGCAAGCGCTTTATTAAGGTAATAGTTTTTTGGTTTCTTGCTTATATCTCGAAAACAGTTACTCCTATCAATTTTTATCTCTTTACTAAAATTAAAGCTGATAAAATTTCCTACAAAATAGTTATTTGCATTTTTCTTGTAGGACCAACCATAAGCGAGTTATAGAGTTGGATATAAATAATCTTTAACAAAAATTTGCTTTAAAATAAAATGTTTGAAAAACCGAAATTAAACTAAATTAATTAAGACTAACACTTTAGTTGAGGAAAAAGGAGAAGACATAAAAGTCACCAAAGTTTTGAGAGTTGTTTTTAGTCGTCATATTAATAACAATAACATTAATAATAATAATACTAATAGTTCTAAATTTGCTTATATGCAAGCGCTTTATTAAGGTAACAGTTTTTTGGTTTCTTGCTTATATCTCGAAAACAGTTACTCCTATCAATTTTTATCTTTTTACTAAAATTAAAGCTGATAAAATTTCCTACAAAATAGTTATTTGTATTTTTCTTGTAGGACCAAGCATAAGCGAGTTATAGAGATAGATATAAATAATATTTAACAAAAATTTGCTTTAAAATAAAATGTTTGAAATACTGAAATTAAACTAAATTAATTGTGTCTAACACTTTAGTATAGGAAAAAGGAGAAGACATAAAAGTCACCAAAGTCTTCAGAGTCGTTTTTAGTCGTCATATTAATAACAATAACATTAATAATAATAATACTAATAGTACTAAATTTGCTTATATGCAAGCGCTTTATTAAGGTAACAGTTTTTTGGTTTCTTGCTTATATCTCGAAAACAGTTACTCCTATCAATTTTTATCTGTTTACTAAAATTAAAGCTGATAAAATTTCTTACAAAATAGTTATTTGCATTTTTCACGTAGGACTAACCTTAAGCAAGATATAAGTTTGAAAATAATCAATATTTAAAAAAAAAGTGCTTTAACAGAAAATGTCTTGTGATTTAAAATACACTTAATTTATTGGGTCCAATACATTATTAGAAGAAAAAGGAGGTGACTTAAAAGTCACAGAAATCTTCAGAGTCGTTTTTAAATGCTGCATTTTCGTCTTCGTCTCAAACATTGAAAACTGAATTACATTTTTGTTTAGTAACTGTAACAGTTTTCACTTTGGTTTTTTGCTTATATCTCGAAAACTATTATTCCTATCAATTTTTATCTTTCTTTCAAAATTAAAACTGATAAAATTTCCTACAAAATAGTTATTTGCATTTTTCATGTAGGACTAACCATAAGCGAGATATAAGTTTGAAAATAATTAATATTAAAAAAAAGTGCTTTAACAGAAAATGTCTTGTGATTTAAAATACACTTAATTTAATGGGTCCAATACTTTATTAGAATGAAAAGGAGGTGACATAAAAGTCACTGAAGTCTTCAGAGTCGATTTTAAATGCTGCATTATCGTCTTTGTCTCAAACATTGAATACTGAATTACATTTTTGTTTAGTAACAGTTACAGTTTTCTTATTGGTTTTTTGCTTATATCTCGAAAACAGTTACTCCTATCAATTTTTATCTTTCTTTCAAAATCAAAGCTGATAAAATTTCCTACAAAATAGTTATTGGCATTTTTTTTGTAGGACCAACCATAAGCGAGTTATAGAGTTGGATATAAATAATCTTTAACAAAAATTTGCTTTAAAATAAAATGTTTGAAAAACCGAAATTAAACTAAATTAATTAAGACTAACACATTAGTTGAGGAAAAAGAAGAAGACATAAAAGTCACCAAAGTTTTGAGAGTTGTTTTAATCGTCATATTAATAACAATAACATTAATAATAATAATACTAATAGTACTAAATTTGCTTATATGCAAGCGCTTTATTAAGGTAACAGTTTATTGGTTTCTTGCTTATATCTCGAAAACAGTTACTCCTATCAATTTTTATCTTTTTACTAAAATTAAAGCTGATAAAATTTCCTACAAAATAGTTATTTGTATTTTTCTTGTAGGACCAAGCATAAGCGAGTTATAGAGATAGATATAAATAATATTTAACAAAAATTTGCTTTAAAATAAAATGTATGAAATACTGAAATTAAACTAAATTAATTGTGTCTAACACTTTAGTATAGGAAAAAGGAGAAGACATAAAAGTCACCAAAGTCTTCAGAGTCGTTTTTAGTCGTCATATTAATAACAATAACATTAATAATAATAATACTAATAGTACTAAATTTGCTTATATGCAAGCGCTTTATTAAGGTAATAGTTTTTTGGTTTCTTGCTTATATCTCGAAAACAGTTACTCCTATCAATTTTTATCTCTTTACTAAAATTAAAGCTGATAAAATTTCCTACAAAATAGTTATTTGCATTTTTCATGTAGGACTAACCATAAGCGAGATATAAGTTTGAAAATAATCAATATTTAAAAAAAAGTGCTTTAACAGAAAATGTCATGTGATTTAAAATACACTTAATTTATTGGGTCCAATACATTATTAGAAGAAAAAGGAGGTGACTTAAAAGTCACAAAAGTCTTCAGAGTCGTTTTTAAATGCTGCATTTTCGTCTTCGTCTCAAACATTGAAAACTTAATTACATTTTTGTTTAGTAACTGTAACAGTTTTCACTTTGGTTTTTTGCTTATATCTCGAAAACAATTAGTCCTATCAATTTTTATCTTTCTTTCAAAATTAAAGCTGATAAAATTTCCTACAAAATAGTTATTTGCATTTTTCTTGTAGGACCAACCATAAGCGAGTTATAGAGTTGGATATAAATAATCTTTAACAAAAATTTGCTTTAAAATAAAATGTTTGAAAAACCGAAATTAAACTAAATTAATTAAGACTAACACTTTAGTTGAGGAAAAAGAAGAAGACATAAAAGTCACCAAAGTTTTGAGAGTTGTTTTAATCGTCATATTAATAACAATAACATTAATAATAATAATACTAATAGTACTAAATTTGCTTATATGCAAGCGCTTTATTAAGGTAACAGTTTATTGGTTTCTTGCTTATATCTCGAAAACAGTTACTCCTATCAATTTTTATCTTTTTACTAAAATTAAAGCTGATAAAATTTCCTACAAAATAGTTATTTGTATTTTTCTTGTAGGACCAAGCATAAGCGAGTTATAGAGATAGATATAAATAATATTTAACAAAAATTTGCTTTAAAATAAAATGTATGAAATACTGAAATTAAACTAAATTAATTGTGTCTAACACTTTAGTATAGGAAAAAGGAGAAGACATAAAAGTCACCAAAGTCTTCAGAGTCGTTTTTAGTCGTCATATTAATAACAATAACATTAATAATAATAATACTAATAGTACTAAATTTGCTTATATGCAAGCGCTTTATTAAGGTAATAGTTTTTTGGTTTCTTGCTTATATCTCGAAAACAGTTACTCCTATCAATTTTTATCTCTTTACTAAAATTAAAGCTGATAAAATTTCCTACAAAATAGTTATTTGCATTTTTCATGTAGGACTAACCATAAGCGAGATATAAGTTTGAAAATAATCAATATTTAAAAAAAAGTGCTTTAACAGAAAATGTCATGTGATTTAAAATACACTTAATTTATTGGGTCCAATACATTATTAGAAGAAAAAGGAGGTGACTTAAAAGTCACAGAAGTCTTCAGAGTCGTTTTTAAATGCTGCATTTTCGTCTTCGTCTCAAACATTGAAAACTGAATTACATTTTTGTTTAGTAACTGTAACAGTTTTCACTTTGGTTTTTTGCTTATATCTCGAAAACAATTATTCCTATCAATTTTTATCTTTCTTTCAAAATTAAAGCTGATAAAATTTCCTACAAAATAGTTATTTGCATTTTTCTTGTAGGACCAACCATAAGCGAGTTATAGAGTTGGATATAAATAATCTTTAACAAAAATTTGCTTTAAAATAAAATGTTTGAATAACCGAAATTAAACTAAATTAATTAAGACTAACACTTTAGTTGAGGAAAAAGGAGAAGACATAAAAGTCACCAAAGTTTTGAGAGTTGTTTTAATCGTCATATTAATAACAATAACATTAATAATAATAATACTAATAGTACTAAATTTGCTTATATGCAAGCGCTTTATTAAGGTAACAGTTTATTGGTTTCTTGCTTATATCTCGAAAACAGTTACTCCTATCAATTTTTATCTTTTTACTAAAATTAAAGCTGATAAAATTTCCTACAAAATAGTTATTTGTATTTTTCTTGTAGGACCAAGCATAAGCGAGTTATAGAGATAGATATAAATAATATTTAACAAAAATTTGCTTTAAAATAAAATGTATGAAATACTGAAATTAAACTAAATTAATTGTGTCTAACACTTTAGTATAGGAAAAAGGAGAAGACATAAAAGTCACCAAAGTCTTCAGAGTCGTTTTTAGTCGTCATATTAATAACAATAACATTAATAATAATAATACTAATAGTACTAAATTTGCTTATATGCAAGCGCTTTATTAAGGTAATAGTTTTTTGGTTTCTTGCTTATATCTCGAAAACAGTTACTCCTATCAATTTTTATCTCTTTACTAAAATTAAAGCTGATAAAATTTCCTACAAAATAGTTATTTGCATTTTTCATGTAGGACTAACCATAAGCGAGATATAAGTTTGAAAATAATCAATATTTAAAAAAAAGTGCTTTAACAGAAAATGTCATGTGATTTAAAATACACTTAATTTATTGGGTCCAATACATTATTAGAAGAAAAAGGAGGTGACTTAAAAGTCACAAAAGTCTTCAGAGTCGTTTTTAAATGCTGCATTTTCGTCTTCGTCTCAAACATTGAAAACTTAATTACATTTTTGTTTAGTAACTGTAACAGTTTTCACTTTGGTTTTTTGCTTATATCTCGAAAACAATTAGTCCTATCAATTTTTATCTTTCTTTCAAAATTAAAGCTGATAAAATTTCCTACAAAATAGTTATTTGCATTTTTCTTGTAGGACCAACCATAAGCGAGTTATAGAGTTGGATATAAATAATCTTTAACAAAAATTTGCTTTAAAATAAAATGTTTGAAAAACCGAAATTAAACTAAATTAATTAAGACTAACACTTTAGTTGAGGAAAAAGAAGAAGACATAAAAGTCACCAAAGTTTTGAGAGTTGTTTTAATCGTCATATTAATAACAATAACATTAATAATAATAATACTAATAGTACTAAATTTGCTTATATGCAAGCGCTTTATTAAGGTAACAGTTTATTGGTTTCTTGCTTATATCTCGAAAACAGTTACTCCTATCAATTTTTATCTTTTTACTAAAATTAAAGCTGATAAAATTTCCTACAAAATAGTTATTTGTATTTTTCTTGTAGGACCAAGCATAAGCGAGTTATAGAGATAGATATAAATAATATTTAACAAAAATTTGCTTTAAAATAAAATGTATGAAATACTGAAATTAAACTAAATTAATTGTGTCTAACACTTTAGTATAGGAAAAAGGAGAAGACATAAAAGTCACCAAAGTCTTCAGAGTCGTTTTTAGTCGTCATATTAATAACAATAACATTAATAATAATAATACTAATAGTACTAAATTTGCTTATATGCAAGCGCTTTATTAAGGTAATAGTTTTTTGGTTTCTTGCTTATATCTCGAAAACAGTTACTCCTATCAATTTTTATCTCTTTACTAAAATTAAAGCTGATAAAATTTCCTACAAAATAGTTATTTGCATTTTTCATGTAGGACTAACCATAAGCGAGATATAAGTTTGAAAATAATCAATATTTAAAAAAAAGTGCTTTAACAGAAAATGTCATGTGATTTAAAATACACTTAATTTATTGGGTCCAATACATTATTAGAAGAAAAAGGAGGTGACTTAAAAGTCACAGAAGTCTTCAGAGTCGTTTTTAAATGCTGCATTTTCGTCTTCGTCTCAAACATTGAAAACTGAATTACATTTTTGTTTAGTAACTGTAACAGTTTTCACTTTGGTTTTTTGCTTATATCTCGAAAACAATTATTCCTATCAATTTTTATCTTTCTTTCAAAATTAAAGCTGATAAAATTTCCTACAAAATAGTTATTTGCATTTTTCTTGTAGGACCAACCATAAGCGAGTTATAGAGTTGGATATAAATAATCTTTAACAAAAATTTGCTTTAAAATAAAATGTTTGAATAACCGAAATTAAACTAAATTAATTAAGACTAACACTTTAGTTGAGGAAAAAGGAGAAGACATAAAAGTCACCAAAGTTTTGAGAGTTGTTTTAATCGTCATATTAATAACAATAACATTAATAATAATAATACTAATAGTACTAAATTTGCTTATATGCAAGCGCTTTATTAAGGTAACAGTTTATTGGTTTCTTGCTTATATCTCGAAAACAGTTACTCCTATCAATTTTTATCTTTTTACTAAAATTAAAGCTGATAAAATTTCCTACAAAATAGTTATTTGTATTTTTCTTGTAGGACCAAGCATAAGCGAGTTATAGAGATAGATATAAATAATATTTAACAAAAATTTGCTTTAAAATAAAATGTATGAAATACTGAAATTAAACTAAATTAATTGTGTCTAACACTTTAGTATAGGAAAAAGGAGAAGACATAAAAGTCACCAAAGTCTTCAGAGTCGTTTTTAGTCGTCATATTAATAACAATAACATTAATAATAATAATACTAATAGTACTAAATTTGCTTATATGCAAGCGCTTTATTAAGGTAACAGTTTTTTGGTTTCTTGCTTATATCTCGAAAACAGTTACTCCGATCAATTTTTATCTGTTTACTAAAGTTAAAGCTGATAAAATTTCCTACAAAATAGTTATTTGCATTTTTCATGTAGGACTAACCATAAGCGAGATATAAGTTTGAATATAATCAATATTTAAAAAAAAGTGCTTTAACAGAAAATGTCATGTGATTTAAAATACACTTAATTTATTGAGTCCAATACATTATTAGAAGAAAAAGGAGGTGACTTAAAAGTCACAGAAGTCTTCAGAGTCGTTTTTAAATGCTGCATTTTCGTCTTCGTCTCAAACATTGAAAACTGAATTACATTTTTGTTTAGTAACTGTAACAGTTTTCACTTTGGTTTTTTGCTTATATCTCGAAAACAATTATTCCTATCAATTTTTATCTTTCTTTAAAAATTAAAGCTGATAAAATTTCCTACAAAATAGTTATTTGCATTTTTCTTGTAGGACCAACCATAAGCGAGTTATAGAGTTGGATATAAATAATATTTAACAAAAACTTGCTTTAAAATAAAATGTTTGAAAAACTAAAAAATAAAATTTCCTACAAAATAGTAATTTGCATTTTTCATATAGGACTAACCATAAGCGAGATATAAGTTTAAAAATAATTAATATTTAAAAAAAAGTGCTTTAACAGAAAATGTCTTGTAATTTAAAATACACTTAATTTATTGGGTCCAATACTTTATTAGAAGAAAAAGGAGGTGACATAAAAGTCACCAAAGTCTTGAGAGTCGTTCTTAGTCGTCATATCAATAACAATAACATTAATAATAATAATACTAATAGTACTAAATTTGCTTATATGCAAGCGCTTTATTAAAGTAACAGTTTATTGGTTTCTTGCTTATATCTCGAAAACAGTTACTCCTATCAATTTTTATCTTTTTACTAAAATTAAAGCTGATAAAATTTCCTACAAAATAGTTATTTGTATTTTTCTTGTAGGACCAAGCATAAGCGAGTTATAGAGATAGATATAAATAATATTTAACAAAAATTTGCTTTAAAATAAAATGTTTGAAATACTAAAATTAAACTAAATTAATTGTGTCTAACACTTTAGTATAGGAAAAAGGAGAAGACATAAAAGTCACCAAAGTCTTCAGAGTCGTTTTTAGTCGTCATATTAATAACAATAACATTAATAATAATAATACTAATAGTACTAAATTTGCTTATATGCAAGCGCTTTATTAAGGTAATAGTTTTTTGGTTTCTTGCTTATATCTCGAAAACAGTTACTCCTATCAATTTTTATCTGTTTACTAAAATTAAAGCTGATAAAATTTCCTACAAAATAGTTATTTGCATTTTTCATGTAGGACTAACCATAAGCGAGATATATGTTTGAAAATAATCAATATTTAAAAAAAAGTGCTTTAACAGAAAATGTCATGTGATTTAAAATACACTTAATTTATTGGGTCCAATACATTATTAGAAGAAAAGGAGGTGACTTAAAAGTCACAGAAGTCTTCAGAATCGTTTTTAAATGCTGCATTTTCGTCTTCATCTCAAACATTGAAAACTGAATTACATTTTTGTTTAGTAACTGTAACAGTTTTCACTTTGGTTTTTTGCTTATATCTCGAAAACAATTATTCCTATCAATTTTTATCTTTCTTTCAAAATTAAAGCTGATAAAATTTCCTACAAAATAGTTATTTGCATTTTTCTTGTAGGACCAACCATAAGCGAGTTATAGAGTTGGATATAAATAATATTTAACAAAAACTTGCTTTAAAATAAAATGTTTGAAAAACTAAAAAATAAAATTTCCTACAAAATAGTAATTTGCATTTTTCATATAGGACTAACCATAAGCGAGATATAAGTTTAAAAATAATTAATATTTAAAAAAAAAGTGCTTTAACAGAAAATGTCTTGTGATTTAAAATACACTTAATTTATTGGGTCCAATACTTTATTAGAAGAAAAAGGTGACATAAAAGTCACCAAAGTCTTGAGAGTCGTTCTTAGTCGTCATATCAATAACAATAACATTAATAATAATAATACTAATAGTACTAAATTTGCTTATATGCAAGCGCTTTATTAAGGTAACAGTTTATTGGTTTCTTGCTTATATCTCGAAAACAGTTACTCCTATCAATTTTTATCTTTTTACTAAAATTAAAGCTGATAAAATTTCCTACAAAATAGTTATTTGTATTTTTCTTGTAGGACCAAGCATAAGCGAGTTATAGAGATAGATATAAATAATATTTAACAAAAATTTGCTTTAAAATAAAATGTTTGAAATACTGAAATTAAACTAAATTAATTGTGTCTAACACTTTAGTATAGGAAAAAGGAGAAGACATAAAAGTCACCAAAGTCTTCAGAGTCGTTTTTAGTCGTCATATTAATAACAATAACATTAATAATAATAATACTAATAGTACTAAATTTGCTTATATGCAAGCGCTTTATTAAGGTAACAGTTTTTTGGTTTCTTGCTTATATCTCGAAAACAGTTACTCCTATCAATTTTTATCTGTTTACTAAAATTAAAGCTGATAAAATTTCCTACATAATAGTTATTTGCATTTTTCATGTAGGACTAACCATAAGCGAGATATAAGTTTGAAAATAATCAATATTTAAAAAAAAGTGCTTTAACAGAAAATGTCATGTGATTTAAAATACACTTAATTTATTGGGTCCAATACATTATTAGAAGAAAAAGGAGGTGACTTAAAAGTCACAGAAGTCTTCAGAGTCGTTTTTAAATGCTGCATTTTCGTCTTCGTCTCAAACATTGAAAACTGAATTACATTTTTGTTCAGTAACAGTTACAGTTTTCTTATTGGTTTTTTGCTTATATCTCGAAAACAGTTACTCCTATTAATTTTTATCTTTTTTTCAAAATTAAAGCTGATAAAATTTCCTACAAAATAGTTATTTGCATTTTTCTTGTAGGATCAACCATAAGCGAGTTATAGAGTTGGATATAAATAATATTTAACAAAAACTTGCTTTAAAATAAAATGTTTGAAAAACTAAAAAATAAAATTTCCTACAAAATAGTAATTTGCATTTTTCATGTAGGACTAACCATAAGCGAGATATAAGTTTAAAAATAATTAATATTTAAAAAAAAAGTGTTTTACAGAAAATGTCTTGTGATTTAAAATACACTTAATTTATTGGGTCCAATACTTTATTAGAAGAAAAAGGAGGTGACATAAAAGTCACCAAAGTCTTGAGAGTCGTTCTTAGTCGTCATATCAATAACAATAACATTAATAATAATAATACTAATAGTACTAAATTTGCTTATATGCAAGCGCTTTATTAAGGTAACAGTTTATTGGTTTCTTGCTTATATCTCGAAAACAGTTACTCCTATCAATTTTTATCTTTTTACTAAAATTAAAGCTGATAAAATTTCCTACAAAATAGTTATTTGTATTTTTCTTGTAGGACCAAGCATAAGCGAGTTATAGAGATAGATATAAATAATATTTAACAAAAATTTGCTTTAAAATAAAATGTTTGAAATACTGAAATTAAACTTAATTAATTGTGTCTAACACTTTAGTATAGGAAAAAGGAGAAGACATAAAAGTCACCAAAGTCTTCAGAGTCGTTTTTAGTCGTCATATTAATAACAATAACATTAATAATAATAATACTAATAGTAATAAATTTGCTTATATGCAAACGCTTTATTAAGGTAATAGTTTTTTGGTTTCTTGCTTATATCTCGAAAACAGTTACTCCTATCAATTTTTATCTGTTTACTAAAATTAAAGCTGATAAAATTTCCTACAAAATAGTTATTTGCATTTTTCATGTAGGACTAACCATAAGCGAGATATAAGTTTGAAAATAATCAATATTTAAAAAAAAGTGCTTTAACAGAAAATGTCATGTGATTTAAAATACACTTAATTTATTGGGTCCAATACATTATTAGAAGAAAAAGGAGGTGACTTAAAAGTCACAGAAGTCTTCAGAATCGTTTTTAAATGCTGCATTTTCGTCTTCGTCTCAAACATTGAAAACTGAATTACATTTTTGTTTAGTAACTGTAACAGTTTTCACTTTGGTTTTTTGCTTATATCTCGAAAACAATTATTCCTATCAATTTTTATCTTTCTTTCAAAATTAAAGCTGATAAAATTTCCTACAAAATAGTTATTTGCATTTTTCTTGTAGGACCAACCATAAGCGAGTTATAGAGTTGGATATAAATAATATTTAACAAAAACTTGCTTTAAAATAAAATGTTTGAAAAACTAAAAAATAAAATTTCCTACAAAATAGTAATTTGCATTTTTCATATAGGACTAACCATAAGCGAGATATAAGTTTAAAAATAATTAATATTTAAAAAAAAAGTGCTTTAACAGAAAATGTCTTGTGATTTAAAATACACTTAATTTATTGGGTCCAATACTTTATTAGAAGAAAAAGGTGACATAAAAGTCACCAAAGTCTTGAGAGTCGTTCTTAGTCGTCATATCAATAACAATAACATTAATAATAATAATACTAATAGTACTAAATTTGCTTATATGCAAGCGCTTTATTAAGGTAACAGTTTATTGGTTTCTTGCTTATATCTCGAAAACAGTTACTCCTATCAATTTTTATCTTTTTACTAAAATTAAAGCTAATAAAATTTCCTACAAAATAGTTATTTGTATTTTTCTTGTAGGACCAAGCATAAGCGAGTTATAGAGATAGATATAAATAATATTTAACAAAAATTTGCTTTAAAATAGAATGTTTGAAATACTGAAATTAAACTAAATTAATTGTGTCTAGCACTTTAGTATAGGAAAAAGGAGAAGACATAAAAGTCACCAAAGTCTTCAGAGTCGTTTTTAGTCGTCATATTAATAACAATAACATTAATAATAATAATACTAATAGTACTAAATTTGCTTATATGCAAGCGCTTTATTAAGGTAACAGTTTTTTGGTTTCTTGCTTATATCTCGAAAACAGTTACTCCTATCAATTTTTATCTGTTTACTAAAATTAAAGCTGATAAAATTTCCTACAAAATAGTTATTTGCATTTTTCATGTAGGACTAACCATAAGCGAGATATAAATTTGAAAATAATCAATATTTAAAAAAAAGTGCTTTAACAGAAAATGTCATGTGATTTAAAATACACTTAATTTATTGGGTCCAATACATTATTAGAAGAAAAAGGAGGTGACTTAAAAGTCACAGAAGTCTTCAGAGTCGTTTTTAAATGCTGCATTTTCGTCTTCGTCTCAAACATTGAAAACTGAATTACATTTTTGTTCAGTAACAGTTACAGTTTTCTTATTGGTTTTTTGCTTATATCTCGAAAACAGTTACTCCTATTAATTTTTATCTTTTTTTCAAAATTAAAGCTGATAAAATTTCCTACAAAATAGTTATTTGCATTTTTCTTGTAGGATCAACCATAAGCGAGTTATAGAGTTGGATATAAATAATATTTAACAAAAACTTGCTTTAAAATAAAATGTTTGAAAAACTAAAAAATAAAATTTCCTACAAAATAGTAATTTGCATTTTTCATGTAGGACTAACCATAAGCGAGATATAAGTTTAAAAATAATTAATATTTAAAAAAAAAGTGTTTTACAGAAAATGTCTTGTGATTTAAAATACACTTAATTTATTGGGTCCAATACTTTATTAGAAGAAAAAGGAGGTGACATAAAAGTCACCAAAGTCTTGAGAGTCGTTCTTAGTCGTCATATCAATAACAATAACATTAATAATAATAATACTAATAGTACTAAATTTGCTTATATGCAAGCGCTTAATTAAGGTAACAGTTTCTTGCTTATATCTCGAAAACTTACATTTTTGTTCAGTAACTGTAACAGTTTTTACTTTGGTTTTTTGCTTATATCTCGAAAACAATTACTCCTATCAATTTTTATCATTTTTTCAAAATTAAAGCTGATAAAATTTCCTACAAAATAGTTATTTGCATTTTTTTTGTAAGACCAACCATAAGCGAGTTATAGAGTTGGATATAAATAATCTTTAACAAAAATTTGCTTTAAAATATAATGTTTGAAAAACCGAAATTAAACTAAATTAATTGAGTCTAACACTTTAGTATAGGAAAAAGGAGAAGACATAAAAGTCACCAAAGACTTCAGAGTCGTTTTTAGTCGTCATATTAATAACAATAACATTAATAATAATAATAATGCTGCATTTTCGTCTTCGTCTCAAACATTGAAAACTGAATTATATTTTTGTTCAGTAACAGTTACAGTTTTCTTATTGGTTTCTTGCTTATATCTCGAAAACAGTTACTTCTATCAATTTTTATCTTTTTTTCAAAATTAAAGCTGATAACATTTCCTACAAAATAGTTATTTGCATTTTTTTGTAGGACCAACCATAAGCGAGTTATAGAGTTGGATATAAATAATCTTTAACAAAAATTTTCTTTAAAATAAAATGTTTGAAAAACTAAAATTAAACCAAATTAATTGTGTCTAACACTTTAGTAGAGGAAAAAGGAGAAGACATAAAGGTCACTAAAGTCTTCAGAGTCGTTTTTAGTCGTCATATTAATAACAATAACATTAATAATAATAATACTAATAGTACTAAATTTGCTTATATGCAAGCGCTTAATTAATGTAACAGTTTTTTGGTTTCTAGCTTATATCTCGAAAACAGTTACACCTATCAAATTTTATCTTTCTTTCAAAATTAAAGCTGATAAAATTTCCAACAAAGTAATTATTTGCATTTTTCTTGTAGGACCAAGCATAAGCGAGTTATAGAGATGAATATAAATAATTTCTAACAAAAATTTGCTTTAAAATAAAATGTTTGAAAAACTGAAATTAAACTAAATTAATTGTGTCTAACACTTTAGTGGAGGAAAAAGGAGAAGACATAAAAGTCTTTAAAGGTTTCAGAATCGTCTTTAGTCGTCATATTAATAACAATAACATTAATAAACTAATAGTACTAAATTTGCTTATATGCAAACGCTGCATTAAGGTAATAGTTTTTTGGTTTCTTGCTTATATCTCGAAAACAGTTACTCCTATCAATTTTTAACTTTTCACCAAAATTAAAGATGATAAAATTTCCTGCAAAATAGTTATTTGCATTTTTCATGTAGAACAAACCATAAGCGAGATATAAGTTTGAAAATAATTAATAATTAAAAAAAAATGTGTTTTAACAGAAAATGTCTTGTGATTTAAAATACACTTAATTTATTGGGTCCAATACTTAATTAGAAGAAAAAGGAGGTGCAAATAACTATTTTGTTGGAAATTTTATTAGCTTTAATTGTGAAAGAAAGATAAAATTTGATAGGAGTAACTGTTTTCGAGATATAAGGAAAAAACCAATAAGAAAACTGTACCTGTTACTGAACAAAAATGTAATTCAGTTTTCAATGTTTGAGACGAAGACGAAAATGCAGCGTTATTATTATTATTAATGTTATTGTTATTAATATGACGACTAAAAACGACTCTGAAGGCTTTGGTGACTTTTATGTTTTCTCCTTTTTTCAATATTAAAGTGTTAGACTCAATTAATTTAGTTTAATTTCGGTTTTTCAAACATTATATTTTAAAGCAAATTTTTGTTAAAGATTATTTATATCCAACTCTATAACTCGCTTATGGTTGGTCTTACAAAAGAAATGCAAATAACTATTTTGTAGGAAATTTTATCAGCTTTAATTTTGAAAGAAAGATAAAAATTGATAGGAGTAATTGTTTTCGAGATATAAGCAAAAAACCAAAGTAAAAACTGTTACAGTTACTGAACAAAAATGTAATTCAGTTTTCAATGTTTGAGAGGAAGACGAAAATGCAGCATTTAAAAACGACTCTGAAGACTTCAGCGACTTTTATGTCACCTCCTTTTTCTTCTAATAAAGTATTGGACCCAATAAATTAAGTGTATTTTAAATCACAAGACATTTTCTGTTAAAGCACTTTTTTTTAAATATTAATAATTTTTAAACTTATATCTCGCTTATGGTTAGTCTTACATGAAAAATGCAAATAACTATTTTGTAAGAAATTTTATCAGCTTTAATTTTAAAAGAAAGATAAAAATTGATAGGAGTAACTGTTTTCGAGATATAAGCAAAAAACCAATAAGAAAACTGTAACTGTTACTGAACAAAAATGTAATTCAGTTTTCAATGTTTGAGACGAAGACGAAAATGCAGCATTTAAAATCGACTCTGAAG
>NC_087395.1:9142500-9187500 GCF_031307605.1 Tribolium castaneum | reverse complement strand
CGACAATATTTTGCTTTGAACAAGAAAACTTATATCAAACTGACTAAAAACGTCTTATTTTAGCACAAAACAAAAGATTTGCGTTATAGTCTTAAAGCTGATACATGCCACATGGATAAAAACCAAATATTTTTGTTAATTTATTGTTACAAACAAGAAACCTTACATCAAAGAAACTGAAAACCCCTTATTCAGGCACAGAAATTCGAATTACGTTTCAGTCTGGACAAAAACTGCTTATTTTAGACGATCTTTTGTCTTGAACACGAAAACTTACATTAAAAAGATTAAAAACGTCTTATTCTGGCTGAAAACTGCAAATTATATATTACTTTAGATAAAAGCAATTTATCCTGATTACTCCTTTACTTAGAATAGAGTAAACTTGTATAAAACTTAATGAAAACTTTAAATTTCGTCTCAAAGAAATAATTTACGTTATAGTTTTGACCAGCACTGTTTATTTCAAACGAATTTATGATTCGAAACTAATGAACTTTTATGGGGCAGATGCAAAACCACATATTACCATATAAAGCGTTGTTTTAAAGCAAAGTATTACCTTTTGCAACAAGAAATTTCACGTCAAAGAAACTGAAAACTTCGTATCCATGCATAAATATCGAATTACGTATCAGTTTAAGCAAATACAGCTTATTTTAAACGATTCCTTGCTATAAACAAGAAAAATTTTATCAAGCATATTGAAAACGTCTTATTCTCGAAAATAAGAGCAAATTATGTATCAGTTTTAACAAAAGCGGATTACTCTGTTTGATTCTATGCTTAGAGTAGAGTAAACTACTATAAAACGTAATGAAAACTCTATATTCAAGCTCAAAAGAACAAATTACGTTATAGTTTTGGCAAAAAAAATATTTCGGACGATTACATACTTCGAAGTAAGCAAACTTTAATTGAACAAGTGCAAAAGCTTTGCTTTAAAATAACGATTTTTGTGGTAATATGGTATTTTGCATCTGTCCTATAAAAGTTTACTCGTTTTGCTCCATTGAATCATTCGAAATAAATTATTTTGACACAACAACAACGAAAATAATTTGTTTTTGTTTAAACTGTAACATAAGTCGCTTTTATAAAACGAACTAAGACGTTTGGCATCTGTTTAGTGAAAGTTTTCTCGTTTGGGGGCATAAAATCGTTTGAAATTAAAACTATAACGTAAATTATTTCTTTGTATCACTTTAAAGATTTGCGTTATAGTCTTGACGAGAACTGTTAATTTCAAACGATTCTATGGTTTGAAACCAGTATACTTTCACTGAACAGAGGCAAAACGTCTGATTTCGCCTTTAAAAAACGATTTATGTCACAGTTTGGATTAAAACCAATGATTTTCGTTTATTCATTGTTACAAACAAGAAACCTTACATCAAAGAAACTGAAAACCTCTTATTCAGGCCCAGAAAATCAAATTACGTTTCAGTCTAGACACAAATTGCTTATTTTAGACGACTCTTTCTTTTGAACACGAAAACTTACATTAAAAAGATTAAAAACGTCTTATTCTGGCTCAAAACTGCAAATTATGTATTACTTTGGATAAAAGCAGTTTATCCTGATTACTCCTTTGCTTAGAATATAGCAAACTTGTATAAAACTTAATGAAAACTTTAAATTTCGTCTCAAAGAAATAATTTACGTTATAGTTTTGACCAGAACTGTTAATTTCAAACGATTTTATGCCCCCAAACAAGAAAACTTTCACTAAACAAATGCCAAACGTCTTAGTTCGTTTTATAAAAGCGACTTATGATACAGTTTAAACAAAAACAAATTATTTTCGTTGTTGTTGTGTCAAAATAATTTATTTCGAATGATTCAATGGAGCGAAACGAGTAAACTTTTATAGGACAGATGCAAAATACCATATTACCACATAAATCGTTATTTTAAAGCAAAGTATTAGCTTTTGCACTTGTTCAATTAAAGTTTGCTTACTTCAAAGTATGAAATCGTCCGAAATATTTTTTTTTGCCAAAACTATAACGTAATTTGTTCTTTTGAGCTCGAATATAGAGTTTTCATTACGTTTTATAGTAGTTTACTCTACTCTAAGCATAGAATCAAACAGAGTAATCCGCTTTTGTTAAAACTGATACATAATTTGCTCTTATTTTCGAGAATAAGACGTTTTCAATATGCTTGATAAAATTTTTCTTGTTTATAGCAAGGAATCGTTTAAAATAAGCTGTATTTGCCTAAACTGATACGTAATTCGATATTTATGCATGGATACGAAGTTTTCAGTTTCTTTGACGTAAAATTTCTTTGCAAAAGGTAATACTTTGCTTTAAAACAACGTTTTATATGGTAATATGTGGTTTTGCATCTGCCCCATAAAAGTTCATTAGTTTCGAATCATAAATTCGTTTGAAATAAACAGTGCTGGTCAAAACTATAATGTAAATTATTTCTTTGAGACGAAATTTAAAGTTTTCATTAAGTTTTATACAAGTTTGCTCTATTCTAAGCAAAGGAGTAATCAGGATAAATTGCTTTTATCTAGAGTAATATATAATTTGCAGTTTTCAACCAGAATAAGACGTTTTTAATCTTTTTAATGTAAGTTTTCGTGTTCAAAACAAAGGATCGTCTAAAATAAGCAGTTTTTGTCCAGACTGAAACGTAATTCGAATTTCTGTGCCTGAATAAGGGGTTTTCAGTTTCTTTGATGTAAGGTTTTTTGTTTGTAACAATGAATTAACAAAAATATTTGGTTTTTATCCAAACTGTGGCATGAATCAGCTTTAAGACTATAACGCAAATCTTTTGTTTTGTGCTAAAATAAGACGTTTTTAGTCAGTTTGATATAAGTTTTCTTGTTGAAAGCAAAATATTGTCGAAAATCAACCGTTTTTGTCTAAACTGATACAAAATTCGGTGGTTTGTGTCCGAATACAAAGTTTTCAGATTCTTTAATGTTAGGTTTGCTGCTTCTAACAAAGAATCAACGAAAATATTTTGTTTTAATACAAACTGCAATATAAAATGTCTTCATAGGACAAAACATGATGTTTGGCATCTGTTTAATAAAAATTTACTCGCTTGGAAGCATAGAATCATTTCAAATAAGCTATTCTCGTCGAAACTATAATGTAATTAGTATTTTGTGCTAGAATACAGCGTTTTTGTTAGATTTATTAACAATTTTGTCTATTTTAAGCAATGAAACGAATAGGATTAGCTGCCTTTATCTAAAGTGATACATAAATTGCTCTTTTATGCCAGATTAATACGTTTTTAGTCTGTTCGATGTAAGTTTTCTTGTTCAAAGCAAAAGATCGTCTAAAATAAGCCGTTTTTGTTTGAACTGATGAACAATTCAGACTGAGAGTGAACAAAAATAATTTGTTTTAATCCAAACTGATACTTTTTGACCCTATAAGAGTCCTATAAGAGTCCGAGATACGCCGTTCTCGTCAAGTCTATAACGTAATTCGTTTTTATGTGTCAGAATACGACGTTTTCTGTCTGTTTAATATAAGTTTTTAATAATAATAATAATAATAATAATAACAATAACAATAACAATAATAATAATAATAATAATAATAATAATAATAATAATAATAAAAATAATAATAGTAATAAAAGTAAGCTTAGTTTTCTAAGCAAAAATGAAGCTTATTTTGTGTGTTATATGAGCGTTTTCTCATTTCTATGCAAGAAATCATCTGTGATGTGTTTTTAGGCAAGAAATTGTCTAAAATTAATAACTCATTTTAAAACTGGTATAAAAACATTTACTATACAAAAGTTAATAATAATAATAATAATAATAATAATAATAATAATAATAATAATAATAATAATAATAATATAAATAATAATAATAATAATAATAGTAATAATAATAATAATAATAATAATAATAATAATAGTAATAAAAGTAAGCTTAGTTTTCTAAGCAAAAATGAAGCTTATTTTGTGTGTTATATGAGCGTTTTCTCATTTCTATGCAAGAGATCATCTGAGATTTGTGTTTTTAGGCAAGAAATTGTCTAAAATTAATAACTCATTTTAAAACTGGTATAAAAACATTTACTATACAAAAGTTATAATCGGTTAATAATAATAATAATAATAATAATAATAATAGTAATAATAAAAATAATAGAAATAATAATAATAATAATAAAAATAATAATAATAGTAGTAATAAAAGTAAGCTAGGTTTTGTAAGCAAAAATGAAGTTTATTTTGTGTTATATGAGCGTTTTCTCATTTCTATGCAAAAGATAATGTGTGATCTGTGTTTTTAGACAATCTAAGCCATTTTATAGTTTTTAGGCAAGAAATTGGCTAAAACTAATCACTCGTTTTAAAACTGATATAAAAACAATACTATACAAAAGTAATAATCGGTTTTTAATAATAATAATTATAATAATAATAATAATAATAATAATAATAATAATAATAACAATAATAATAATAATAATAATAATAATAATAATAACAATAATATTAATAAAAATAATAATAATAGTAATAAAAGTAAGCTTAGTTTTCTAAGCAAAAATTAAGCTTATTTTGTGTGTTATATGAGTGTTTTCTCATTTCTATGCAAGAAATCATCTGTGATCTGTGTTTTTAGGCAAGAAATTGTCTAAAATTAATAACTCATTTTAAAACTGGTATAAAAACATTTACTATACAAAAGTTAATAATAATAATAATAATAATAATAATAATAATAATAATAATAGTAATAGTAACAAAAGTAATAATAATAATAATACTTTTAATAAGGAAAAATGGAGCTTATTTTGTGTGTTACATGAGCGTTTTCTCATTTCTATGCAAAAGATCATGTGTGATCTGTGTTTTTAGGCAATCTAAGCCATTTTATAGTTTTTAATATTTAACAAAAATTAGCTTTAAAATAAAATGTTTGAAAAACTGAAATTAAACTAAATTAATTGAGTCTAACACTTTATTAGAGGAAAAAGGAGGAGACATAAAAGTCACAAGTCTTAGAGTTGTCTTTAGTCGTCATAATAATAACAATAACATTTATAATAGCAATACTAGTAGTACTAAATTTGCTTATATGCAAGCGCTTAATTAAGGTAACAGTTTTTTTGTTTTTTGCTTATATCTCGAAAACAGTTACTCCAATCAATTTTTACTTTTTCACCAAAATTAAAGGTGATAAAATTTCCTACAAAATAGTTATTTGCATTTTTCATGTAGAACTAACCATAAGCGAGATATAAGTTAAATAATTAATAATTGAAAAAAAGTGTTTTAACAGAGAATGTCTTGTGATTTAAAATACACTTAATTTATTGGGTCCAATACTTTATTAGAAGAAAAAAAGGTGACATAAAAGTCACTGAAGTCTTCAGAGTCGTTTTTAAATGCTGCATTTTCGTCTCAAGTTTTTAGTCGTCAAATTAATAACAATAACATTAATAATAATAATACTAATATTACTAAATTTGCTTATATGCAAGTGCTTAATAAAGGTAACAGTTTCTTGCTTATATCTCGAAAACAGTTACTCTTATCAATTTTTATTTTTTTACTAAAATTAAAGCTGATAAAATTTCCTACAAAATAGTTATTTGCATTTTTCATGTAGGACTAACCATAAGCGAGATATAAGTTTGAAAATAATCAATATTTACAAAAAAAAGTGCTTTAACAGAAAATGTCTTGTGATTTAAAATACACTTAATTTATTGGGTCCAATACTTTATTAGAAAAAAAAGGAAGTGACTTAAAAGTCACTGAAGTCTTCAGAGTCGTTTTTAAATGCTGCATTTTCGTCTTCGTCTCAAACATTGAAAACTGAATTACATTTTTGTTTAGTAACTGTTACAGTTTTCACTTTGGTTTTTTGCTTATATCTCGAAAACAGTTACTCCTATAAATTTTTATCTTTCCTTCAAAATTAAAGCTGATAAAATTTCCTACAAAATAGTTTTTATCATTTTTTTTTGTAGGACCAACCATAAGCGAGTTATAGAGTTGGATATAAATAATCTTTAACAAAAATTTGCTTTAAAATAAAATGTTTGAAAAACCGAAATTAAACTAAATTAATTGGGTCTAACACTTTAGTAGAGGAAAAAGGAGGAGACGTAAAAGTCACCAAAGTCTTCAGAGTCGTTTTTAATCGTCATATTAATAACAATAACATTAATAATAATAATACTAATAATACTAAATTTGCTTATATGCAAACGCTTAATTGAGGTAACAGTTTTTTTTAGTTTCTTGATTATATCTCGAAAACAGTTACTCCTATCAATTTTTATCTTTTTACTAAAATTAAAGCTGATAAAATTTCCTACAAAATAGTTATTTGCATTTTTCATGTAGGACTAACCATAAGCGAGATAGAAGTTTGAAAATAATTAATATTTAAAAAAAATGTGCTTTAAGAGAAAATGTCTTGTGATTTAAAATACACTTAATTTATTGGGACCAATACTCTATTAGAAGAAAAAGGAGGTGACATAAAAGTCACTGAAGTCTTCAGAGTCGTTTTTAAATGCTGCATTTTCGTCTTCGTCTCAAACATTGAAAACTGAATTACATTTTTGTTCAGTAACTGTAACAGTTTTCACTTTGGTTTTTTGCTTATATCTCGAAAACAATTACTCCTATCAATTTTTATCTTTCTTTCAAAATTAAAGCTGATAAAATTTCCTACAAAATAGTTATTTGCATTTCTTTTGTAAGACCAACCATAAGCGAGTTATAGAGTTGGATATAAATAATCTTTAACAAAAATGTGCTTTAAAATAAAATGTTTGAAAAACCGAAATTAAACTAAATTAATTGGGTCTAATACTTTAGTATAGGAAAAAGGAGAAGACATAAAAGTCACTAAATGTTTCAGAGTCGTCTTTAGTCGTCATATTAATAACAATAACATTAATAATAATAATACTAATAGTACTAAATTTGCTTATATGCAAGCGCTTTATTAAGGTAACAGTTTTTTGGTTTCTTGCTTATATCTCGAAAACAGTTACTCCTATCAATTTTTATCTTTTTACTAAAATTAAAGCTGATAAAATTTCCTACAAAATAGTAATTTGCATTTTTTATGTAGGACTAACCATAAGCGAGATATAAGTTTGAAAATAATTAATATTTAAAAAAAAAGTGTTTTAACAGAAAATGTCTTGTGATTTAAAATACACTTAATTTAATGGGTCCAATACTTTATTAGAAGAAAAAGGAGGTGACATAAAAGTCACTGAAGTCTTCAGAGTCGAATTTAAATGCTGCATTTTCGTCTTTGTCTCAAACATTGAAAACTGAATTACATTTTTGTTTAGTAACAGTTACAGTTTTCTTATTGGTTTTTTGCTTATATCTCGAAAACAGTTACTCCTATCAATTTTTATCTTTTTTTCAAAATCAAAGCTGATAAAATTTCCTACAAAATAGTTATTGGCATTTTTTTTGTAGGACTAACCATAAGCGAGTTATAGAGTTGGATATAAATAATCTTTAACAAAAATTTGCTTTAAAATAAAATGTTTGAAAAACCGAAATTAAACTAAATTAATTAAAACTAACACTTTAGTTGAGGAAAAAGGAGAAGACATAAAAGTCACCAAAGTCTTGAGAGTCGTTTTTAGTCGTCATATTAATAACAATAACATTAATAATAATAATACTTATAGTACTAAATTTGCTTATATGCAAGCGCTTTATTAAGGTAACAGTTTTTTGGTTTCTTGCTTATATCTCGAAAACAGTTACTCCTACCAATTTTTATCTTTTTACTAAAATTAAAGCTGATAAAATTTCCTACAAAATAGTTATTTGTATTTTTCTTGTAGGACCAAGCATAAGCGAGTTATAGAGATAGATATAAATAATATTTAACAAAAATTTGCTTTAAAATAAAATGTTTGAAATACTGAAATTAAACTAAATTAATTGTGTCTAACACTTTAGTATAGGAAAAAGGAGAAGACATAAAAGTCACCATAGTCTTCAGAGTCGTTTTTAGTCGTCATATTAATAACAATAACATTAATAATAATAATACTAATAGTACTAAATTTGCTTATATGCAAGCGCTTTATTAAGGTAACAGTTTTTTGGTTTCTTGCTTATATCTCGAAAACAGTTACTCCTATCAATTTTTATCTGTTTACTAAAATTAAAGCTGATAAAATTTCCTACAAAATAGTTATTTGCATTTTTCTTGTAGAACCAACCATTAGCGAGTTATAGAGTTGGATATAAATAATATTTAACAAAAACTTGCTTTAAAATAAAATGTTTGAAAAACTAAAAAATAAAATTTCCTACAAAATAGTAATTTGCATTTTTCATATAGGACTAACCATAAGCGAGATATAAGTTTAAAAATAATTAATATTTAAAAAAAAAGTGCTTTAACAGAAAATGTCTTGTGATTTAAAATACACTTAATTTATTGGGTCCAATACTTTATTAGAAGAAAAAGGAGGTGACATAAAAGTCACCAAAGTCTTGAGAGTCGTTCTTAGTCGTCATATCAATAACAATAACATTAATAATAATAATACTAATAGTACTAAATTTGCTTATATGCAAGCGCTTAATTAAGGTAACAGTTTCTTGCTTATATCTCGAAAACTTACATTTTTGTTCAGTAACTGTAACAGTTTTTACTTTGGTTTTTTGCTTATATTTCGAAAACAATTACTCCTATCAATTTTTATCTTTCTTTCAAAATTAAAGCTGATACAATTTCCTACAAAATAGTTATTTGCATTTCTTTTGTAAGACCAACCATAAGCGAGTTATAGAGTTGGATATAAATAATCTGTAACAAAAATTTGCTTTAAAATATAATGTTTGAAAAACCGAAATTAAACTAAATTAATTGAATCTAACACTTTAGTATAGGAAAAAGGAGAAGACATAAAAGTCACCAAAGTCTTCAGAGTCGTTTTTAGTCGTCATATTAATAACAATAACATCAATAATAATAATATTGCTGCATTTTCGTCTTCGTCTCAAACATTGAAAACTGAATTACATTTTTGTTCAGTAACAGTTACAGTTTTCTTATTGGTTTTTTGCTTATATCTCGAAAACAGTTACTCCTAACAATTTTTATCTTTCTTTCAAAATTAAAGCTGATAAAATTTCCTACAAAATAGTTATTTGCATTTTTCTTGTAGGACCAACCATAAGCGAGTTATAGAGTTGGGTATAAATAATATTTAACAAAAACTTGCTTTAAAATAAAATGTTTGAAAAACTAAAATTAAACTAAATTAATTGTGTCTAACACTTTAGTAGAGGAAAAAGGAGAAGAGATAAAGGTCACTAAAGGTTTCAGAGTCGTCTTTAGTCGTCATATTAATAACAATAACATTAATAATAATACTAATAGTACTAAATTTGCTTACATGCAAACGCTTAATTAAGGTAACAGTTTTTTGGTTTCTTGCTTATATCTGGAAAACAGTTACTTATATCAATTTTTATCTTTTTACTAAAATTAAAGCTGATAAAATTTTCTACAAAATAGTTATTTGCATTTTTCATGTAAGACTAAGCAAAAGCGAGATATAAGTTTAAAAATGATTAATATTTAAAAAAAAAGTGCTTTAACAGAAAATGTCTTGTGATTTAAAATACACTTAATTTATTGAGTCCAATACTATATTAGAAGAAAAAGGAGGTGACATAAAAGTCGCTGAAGTCTTCAGAGTCGTTTTTAAATGCTGCATTTTCGTCTTCGTCTCAAACATTGAAAACTGAATTACATTTTTGTTCAGTAACTGTAACAGTTTTTACTTTGGTTTTTTGCTTATATCTCGAAAACAATTACTCCTATCAATTTTTATCTTTCTTTCAAAATTAAAGCTGATAAAATTTCCTACAAAATTTATTTGCATTTCTTTTGTAAGACCAACCATAAGCGAGTTATAGAGTTGGATATAAATAATCTTTAACAAAAATTTGCTTTAAAATATAATGTTTGAAAAACCGAAATTAAACTAAATTAATTGAGTCTAACACTTTAGTATAGGAAAAAGGAGAAGACATAAAAGTCACCAAAGACTTCAGAGTCGTTTTTAGTCGTCATATTAATAACAATAACATTAATAATAATAATAATGCTGCATTTTCGTCTTCGTCTCAAACATTGAAAACTGAATTACATTTTTGTTCAGTAACAGTTACAGTTTTCTTATTGGTTTCTTGCTTATATCTCGAAAACAGTTACTTCTATCAATTTTTATCTTTTTTTCAAAATTAAAGCTGATAACATTTCCTACAAAATAGTTATTTGCATTTTTTTGTAGGACCAACCATAAGCGAGTTATAGAGTTGGATATAAATAATCTTTAACAAAAATTTTCTTTAAAATAAAATGTTTGAAAAACTAAAATTAAACCAAATTAATTGTGTCTAACACTTTAGTAGAGGAAAAAGGAGAAGACATAAAGGTCACTAAAGTCTTCAGAGTCGTTTTTAGTCGTCATATTAATAACAATAACATTAATAGTAATAATACTAATAGTACTAAATTTGCTTATATGCAAGCGCTTAATTAATGTAACAGTTTTTTGGTTTCTAGCTTATATCTCGAAAACAGTTACACCTATCAAGTTTTATCTTTTTTTCAAAATTAAAGCTGATAAAATTTCCAACAAAGTAATTATTTGCATTTTTCTTGTGGGACCAAGCATAAGCGAGTTATAGAGATGAATATAAATAATATCTAACAAAAATTTGCTTTAAAATAAATTGTTTGAAAAACTGAAATTAAACTAAATTAATTGTGTCTAACACTTTAGTGGAGGAAAAAGGAGAAGACATAAAAGTCTTTAAAGGTTTCAGAATCGTCTTTAGTCGTCATATTAATAACAATAACATTAATAAACTAATAGTACTAAATTTGCTTATATGCAAACGCTGCATTAAGGTAATAGTTTTTTGGTTTCTTGCTTATATCTCGAAAACAGTTACTCCTATCAATTTTTAACTTTTCACCAAAATTAAAGATGATAAAATTTCCTGCAAAATAGTTATTTGCATTTTTCATGTAGAACAAACCATAAGCGAGATATAAGTTTGGAAATAATTAATAATTAAAAAAAAAATGTGTTTTAACAGAAAATGTCTTGTGATTTAAAATACACTTAATTTATTGGGTCAAATACTTAATTAGAAGAAAAAGGAGGTGCAAATAATTATTTTGTTGGAAATTTTATTAGCTTTAATTGTGAAAGAAATATAAACTTTGATAGGAGTAACTGTTTTCGAGATATAAGCAAAAAACCAATAAGAAAACTGTAACTGTAACTGAACAAAAATGTAATTCAGTTTTCAATGTTTGAGACGAAGACAAAAATGCAGCATTTAAAAACGACTCTGAAAACTTCAGTGACTTTTATGTCACCTCCTTTTTCTTCTAATAAAGTATTGGACCCAATAAATTAAGTGTATTATAAATCACAGGACATTTTCTGTTAAAACACTTTTTTTTAATTATTAATTACTTTCAAACTTATATCTCGCTTATGGTTAGTTCTACATGAAAAATGCAAATAACTATTTTGTAGGAAATTTTATCACCTTTAATTTTGGTGAAAAAGTAAAAATTGATAGGAGTAACTGTTTTAGAGATATAAGCAAAAAACGAAAAAACTGTTACTTTAATTAAGCGCTTGCATATAAGCAAATTTAGTACTACTAGTATTGTTATTATAAATGTTATTGTTATTAATATGACGACTAAAGACAACTCTAAGACTTTAGTGACTTTTATGTCTCCTCCTTTTTCCTCTACTAAAGTGTTAGACACAATTAATTTAGTTTAATTTCAGTTTTTCAAACATTTTATTTTAAAGCAAATTTTTGTTAAGTATTAAAAACTATAAAATGGCTTAGATTGCTTAAAAACACACATCACACATGACCTTTTACATAGAAATGAGAAAACGCTCAGATAACACAAAATAAGCATCATTTTTGCTTAGAAAAACTAAGCTTTAATTTAGAAAGAAATTTAGTATTATAAGTATTATTATCATTATTATTATTATTATTATTATTATTATTATTATTATTATTATTATTATTATTATTATTATTGTTATTATTATTATTATTATTATTATTATTATTATTGTTATTATTATTATTATTATTATTATTATTATTATTATTATTATTATTATTATTATTATTATTATTATTATTATTATTATTATTATAATTATTATTATTAATTATTATTAAAAACCGATTATAACTTTTGTATAGTATTGTTTTTATACCAGTTTTAAAATGAGTGATTAATTTTAGCCAATTTCTTGCCTAAAAACTATAAAATGGCTTAGATTGCCTAAAAACACAGATCACACATGATCTTTTGCATAGAAATGAGAAAACGCTCATATAACACAAAATAAACTTCATTTTTGCTTAGAAAACTAAGCTTACTTTTATTACTACTATTATTATTATTTTTATTATTATTATTATTATTATTATTATTATTATTATTATTATTATTTTTTTTTTTTATTACTATTATTATTATTATTATTATTATTAACTTTTGTATAGTAAATGTTTTTATACCAGTTTTAAAATGAGTTATTAATTTTAGACAATTTCTTGCCTAAAAACACAGATCACAGATGATTTCTTGCATAGAAATGAGAAAACGCTCATATAACACAAAAAGAGCTTCATGTTTGCTTAGAAAACTAAGCTTACTTTTATTACTATTATTATTTTTATTATTATTATTATTATTATTACTATTATTAGTATTATTATTTTTATTATTATTATTATTATTATTATTATTATTATTATTATTATTATTATTATTATTATTATTATCATTGTTATTATTATTATTATTATTATTAAAAACTTATATTAAACAGACAGAAAACGTCGTATTCTGACACAAAAAAACGAATTACGTTATAGACTTGACGAGAACGGCGTATCTCGGACTCTTATAGGACTCTTATAGGGTCAAAAAGTATCAGTTTGGATTAACATAAATTATTTTTGTTGACTCTCAGTCTGAATTGTTCATCAGTTCAAACAAAAACGGCTTATTTTAGACGATCTTTTGCTTTGAACAAGAAAACTTACATCGAACAGACTAAAAACGTATTAACCTGGCATAAAAGAGCAATTTATGTTTCACTTTAGATAAAGGCAGCTAATCCTATTCGTTTCATTGCTTAAAATAGACAAAATTGTTAATAAATCTAACAAAAACGCTGTATTCTAGCACAAAATACTAATTACATTATAGTATCGACGAGAATAGCTTATTTGGAATGATTCTATGCTTCCCAACGAGTAAATTTTTATTAAACAGATGCCAAACATCATGTTTTGTCCTATAAAGACATTTTATATTGCAGTTTGTATTAAAACAAAATATTTTCGTTGATTCTTTGTTAGAAGCAGCAAACCTAACATTAAAGAATCTGAAAACTTTGTATTCGGACACAAACCACCGAATTTTGTATCAGTTTAGACAAAAACGGTTGATTTTCGACAATATTTTGCTTTGAACAAGAAAATTTATATCAAACTGACTAAAAACGTCTTATTTTAGCACAAAACAAAAGATTTGCGTTATAGTCTTGAAGCTGATTCATGACACAGTTTGGATAAAAACCAATTATTTTTGTTAATTCAATGTTACAAACAAGAAACCTTACATCAAAGAAACTGAAAACCCCTTATTCAGGCACAGAAATTCGAATTACGTTTCAGTCTGGACAAAAACTGCTTATTTTAGACGATCTTTTGTCTTGAACACGAAAACTTACATTAAAAAGATTAAAAACGTCTTATTCTGGCTGAAAACTGCAAATTATATATTGCTCTAGATAAAAGCAATTTATCCTGATTACTCCTTTACTTAGAATAGAGTAAACTTGTATAAAACTTAATGAAAACTTTAAATTTCGTCTCAAAGAAATAATTTACATTATAGTTTTGACCAGCACTGTTTATTTCAAACGAATTTATCATTCGAAACTAATGAACTTTTATGGGGCAGATGCAAAACCACATATTACCATATAAAGCGTTGTTTTAAAGCAAAGTATTACCTTTTGCAACAAGAAATTTCACGTCAAAGAAACTGAAAACTTCGTATCCATGCATAAATATCGAATTACGTATCAGTTTAGGCAAATACAGCTTATTTTAAACGATTCATTGCTATAAACAAGAAAAATTTTATCAAGCATATTGAAAACGTCTTATTCTCGAAAATAAGAGCAAATTATGTATCAGTTTTGAAAGCGGATTACTCTGTTTGATTCTATACTTAGAGTAGAGTAAACTACTATAAAACGTAATGAAAACTCTATATTCAAGCTCAAAAGAACAAATTACGTTATAGTTTTGGCAAAAAAAAAATATTTCGGACGATTACATACTTCGAAGTAAGCAAACTTTAATTGAACAAGTGCAAAAGCTAATACTTTGCTTTAAAATAACGATTTATGTGGTAATATTGTATTTTGCATCTGTCCTATAAAAGTTTACTCGTTTCGCTCCATTGAATCATTCGAAAGAAATTATTTTGACACAACAACAACGAAAATAATTTGTTTTTGTTTAAACTGTAACATAAATCGCTTTTATAAAACGAACTAAGACGTTTGGCATCTGTTTATTGAAAGTTTTCTCGTTTGGGGGCATAAAATCGTTTGAAATTATCAGTTCTGGTCAAAACTATAACGTAAATTATTTCTTTGTATCACTTTAAAGATTTGCGTTATAGTCTTGACGAGAACTGTTAATTTCAAACGATTCTATGCTTTGAAACCAGTATACTTTCACTGAACAGAGGCAAAACGTCTGATTTCGCCTTTAAAAAACGATTTATGTCACAGTTTGGATTAAAACCAATGATTTTTGTTTATTCATTGTTACAAACAAGAAACCTTACATCAAAGAAACTGAAAACCTCTTATTCAGGCCCAGAAAATCAAATTACGTTTCAGTCTAGACACAAATTGCTTATTTTAGACGATTCTTTTTTTTGAACACGAAAACTTACATTAAAAAGATTAAAAACGTCTTATTCTGGCTCAAAACTGCAAATTATGTATTACTTTGGATAAAAGCAGTTTATCCTGATTACTCCTTTGCTTAGAATAGAGCAAACTTGTATAAAACTTAATGAAAACTTTAAATTTCGTCTCAAAGAAATAATTTACGTTATAGTTTTGACCAGAACTGTTAATTTCAAACGATTTTATGCCCCCAAACGAGAAAACTTTCACTAAACAAATGCCAAACGTCTTAGTTCGTTTTATAAAAGCGACTTATGTAACAGTTTAAACAAAAACAAATTATTTTCGCTGTTGTTGTGTTAAAATAATTTATTTCGAATGATTCAATGGAGCGAAACGAGTAAACTTTTATAGGACAGATGCAAAATACCATATTACCACATAAATCGTTATTTTAAAGCAAAGTATTAGCTTTTGCACTTGTTCAATTAAAGTTTGCTTACTTCGAAGTATGTAATCGTCCGAAATATTTTTTTTTGCCAAAACTATAACGTAATTTGTTCTTTTGAGCTTGAATATAGAGTTTTCATTACGTTTTATAGTAGTTTACTCTACTCTAAGCATAGAATCAAACAGAGTAATCCGCTTTTGTTAAAACTGATACATAATTTGCTCTTATTTTCGAGAATAAGACGTTTTCAATATGCTTGATAAAATTTTTCTTGTTTATAGCAAGCAATCGTTTAAAATAAGCTGTATTTGCTTAAACTGATACGTCATTCGATATTTATGCATGGATACGAAGTTTTCAGTTTCTTTGACGTGAAATTTCTTGTTGCAAAAGGAAATACTTTGCTTTAAAACAACGCTTTATATGGTAATATGTGGTTTTGCATCTGCCCCATAAAAGTTCATTAGTTTCGAATGATAAATTCGTTTGAAATAAACAGTGCTGGTCAAAACTATAATGTAAATTATTTCTTTGAGACGAAATTTAAAGTTTTCATTAAGTTTTATACAAGTTTACTCTATTCTAAGTAAAGGAGTAATCAGGATAAATTGCTTTTATCTAGAGTAATATATAATTTGCAGTTTTCAGCCAGAATAAGACGTTTTTAATCTTTTTAATGTAAGTTTTCGTGTTCAAGACAAAAGATCGTCTAAAATAAGCAGTTTTTGTCCAGACTGAAACGTAATTCGAATTTCTGTGCCTGAATAAGGGGTTTTCAGTTTCTTTGATGTAAGGTTTCTTGTTTGTAACAATGAATTAACAAAAATATTTGGTTTTTATCCAAACTGTGGCATGAATCAGCTTTAAGACTATAACGCAAATCTTTTGTTTTGTGCTAAAATAAGACGTTTTTAGTCAGTTTGATATAAGTTTTCTTGTTCAAAGCAAAATATTGTCGAAAATCAACCGTTTTTGTCTAAACTGATACAAAATTCGGTGGTTTGTGTCCGAATACAAAGTTTTCAGATTCTTTAATGTTAGGTTTGCTGCTTCTAACAAAGAATCAACGAAAATATTTTGTTTTAATACAAACTGCAATATAAAATGTCTTCATAGGACAAAACATGATGTTTGGCATCTGTTTAATAAAAATTTACTCGTTTGGAAGCATAGAATCATTTCAAATAAGCTATTCTCGTCGAAACTATAATGTAATTAGTATTTTGTGCTAGAATACAGCGTTTTTGTTAGATTTATTAACAATTTTGTCTATTTTAAGCAATGAAACGAATAGGATTAGCTGCCTTTATCTAAAGTGATACATAAATTGCTCTTTTATGCCAGATTAATACGTTTTTAGTCTGTTCGATGTAAGTTTTCTTGTTCAAAGCAAAAGATCGTCTAAAATAAGCCGTTTTTGTTTGAACTGATGAACAATTCAGACTGAGAGTCAACAAAAATAATTTATTTTAATCCAAACTGATACTTTTTGACTCTATAAAAGTCCTATAAGAGTCCGAGATACGCCGTTCTCGTCAAGTCTATAACGTAATTCGTTTTTTTGTGTCAGAATACGACGTTTTCTGTCTGTTTAATATAAGTTTTTAATAATAATAATAATAATAATAATAATAACAATAATAATAATAATAATAATAATAATAATAAAAATAATAATACTAATAATAGTAATAATAATAATAATAATAAAAATAATAATAGTAATAAAAGTAAGCTTAGTTTTCTAAGCAAAAATGAAGCTTATTTTGTGTTATATGAGCGTTTTCTCATTTCTATGCAAGAAATCATCTGTGATCTGTGTTTTTAGGCAAGAAATTGTCTAAAATTAATAACTCATTTTAAAACTGGTATAAAATCATTTACTATACAAAAGTTAATAATAATAATAATAACAATAATAATAATAATAATAATAATAGTAATAGTAACAAAAGTAATAATAATAATAATAATACTTTTAATATGGAAAAATGGAGCTTATTTTGTGTGTTACATGAGCGTTTTCTCATTTCTATGCAAAAGATCATGTGTGATGTGTGTTTTTAGGCAATCTAAACCATTTTATAGTTTTTAATATTTAACAAAAATTTGCTTTAAAATAAAATGTTTGAAAAACTGAAATTAAACTAAATTAATTGTGTCTAACACTTTAGTAGAGGAAAAAGGAGGAGACATAAAAGTCACTAAAGTCTTCAGAGTCGTTTTTAAATGCTGCATTTTCGTCTTCCTCTCAAACATTGAAAACTGAATTACATTTTTGTTCAGTAACTGTAACAGTTTTTACTTTGGTTTTTTGCTTATATCTCGAAAACAATTACTCCTATCAATTTTTATCTTTCTTTCAAAATTAAAGCTGATAAAATTTCCTACAAAATAGTTATTTGCATTTTTCATGTAAGACTAACCATAAGCGAGATATAAGTTTAAAAATTATTAATATTTAAAAAAAAAGTACTTTAACAGAAAATGTCTTGTGATTTAAAATACACTTAATTTATTAGGTCCAATACTTTATTAGAAGAAAAAAGAGGTGACATATAAGTCACTGAAGTCTTCAGAGTCGATTTTAAATGCTGCATTTTCGTCTTCGTCTCAAACATTGTAAACTGAATTACATTTTTGTTCAGTAACAGTTACAGTTTTTTTATTGGTTTTTTGCTTATATCTCGAAAACAGTTACTTCTATCAATTTTTATCTTTCATTTAAAATTAAAGCTGATAAAATTTCCTACAAAATAGTTATTTGCATTTTTCATGTAAGACTAACCATAAGCGAGATATAAGTTTAAAAATTATTAATATTTAAAAAAAAAGTACTTTAACAGAAAATGTCTTGTGATTTAAAATACACTTAATTTATTGGGTCCAATACTTTATTAGAAGAAAAAGGAGGTGACATAAAAGTCGCTGAAGTCTTCAGAGTCGTTTTTAAATGCTGCATTTTCGTCTTCGTCTCAAACATTGAAAACTGAATTACATTTTTGTTCAGTAACAGTTACAGTATTCTTATTGGTTTTTTGCTTATATCTCGAAAACAGTTACTCCTATCAATTTTTATCTTTCTTTCAAAATTAAAGCTGATAAAATTTCCTACAAAATAGTTATTGGCATTTCTTTTGTAAGACCAACCATAAGCGAGTTATAGAGTTGGATATAAATAATCTTTAACAAAAATTTGCTTTAAAATATAATGTTTGAAAAACCGAAATTAAACTAAATTAATTGAGTCTAACACTTTAGTATAGGAAAAAGGAGAAGACATAAAAGTCACCAAAGTCTTCAGAGTCGCTTTTAGTCGTCATATCAATAACAATAACATTAATAATAATAATAACGCTGCATTTTCGTCTTCGTCTCAAACATTGAAAACTGAATTACATTTTTGTTCAGTAACAGTTACAGTTTTCTTATTGGTTTTTTGCTTATATCTCGAAAACAGTTACTCCTATCAATTTTTATCTTTTTTTCAAAATTAAAGCTGATAAAATTTCCTACAAAATAGTTATTTGCATTTTTCTTGTAAGACCAACCATAAGCGAGTTATAGAGTTAGATATAAATAATATTTAACAAATGTTATTGTTATTAATATGACGACTAAAGACGACTCTGAAACCTTTAGTGACATTTATGTCTTCTCCTTTTATTATATTTATTTTTATTTATATAATTATTTTGTAGGAAATTTTATCAGCTTTAATTTTAAAAGAAAGATAAAAATTGATAGGAGTAACTGTTTTCGAGATATAAGCAAAAAACCAATAAGAAAACTGTAACTGTTACTGAACAAAAATGTAATTCAGTTTTCAATGTTTGAGACGAATTCGAAAATGCAGCATTTAAAATCGACTCTGAAGACTTCAGTGACTTATATGTCACCTCCTTTTTCTTCTAATAAAGTATTGGACCTAATAAATTAAGTGTGTTTTAAATCACAAAACATTTTCTGTTAAAGCACTTTTTTTTTAAATATTAATTATTTTCAAACTTATATCTCGCTTATGGTTAGTCCTACATGAGAAATGCAAATAACTATTTTGTAGGAAATTTTATCAGCTTTAATTTTAGTAAAAAGATAAAAATTGATAAGAGTAACTGTTTTCGAGATATAAGCAAGAAACCAAAAAACTGTTACCTTAATTAAGCGATTGCATATAAGCAAATTTAGTACTATTAGTATTATTATTATTAATGTTATTGTTATTAATATGACGACTAAAGACGACTCTGAAACCTTTAGTGACATTTATGTCTTCTCCTTTTATTATATTTATTTTTATTTATATAATTATTTTGTAGGAAATTTTATCAGCTTTAATTTTAAAAGAAAGATAAAAATTGATAGGAGTAACTGTTTTCGAGATATAAGCAAAAAACCAATAAGAAAACTGTAACTGTTACTGAACAAAAATGTAATTCAGTTTTCAATGTTTGAGACGAAGACGAAAATGCAGCATTTAAAATCGACTCTGAAGACTTCAGTGACTTATATGTCACCTCCTTTTTCTTCTAATAAAGTATTGGACCTAATAAATTAAGTGTATTTTAAATCACAAAACATTTTCTGTTAAAGCACTTTTTTTTTTTAAATATTAATTATTTTCAAACTTATTTCTCGCTTATGGTTAGTCCTACATGAAAAATGCAAATTACTATTTTGTAGGAAATTTTATCAGCTTTAATTTTAGTAAAAAGATAAAAATTGATAGGAGTAACTGTTTTCAAGATGTAAGCAAGAGACCAAAAAACTGTTACCTTAATTAAGCGCTTGCATATAAGCAAATTTAGTACTAAAAACAACTCTGAAGACTTTGGTGACTTTTATGTCTTCTCATTTTTCCTCTACTAAAGTGTTTGACCCAATTAATTTAGTTTAATATCGGTTTTTCAAACATTTTATTTTAAAGCAAATTTTTGTTAAAGATTATTTATATCCAACTCTATAACTCGCTTATGGTTGGTCCTACAAAAAAATGCAAATAACTATTTTGTAGGAAATTTTATCAGCTTTAATTTTGAAAGAAAGATAAAAATTAATAGGAGTAACTGTTTTCGAGATATAAGCAAAAAACCAATAAGAAAACTGTAACTGTTACTGAACAAAAATGTAATTCAGTTTTCAATGTTTGAGACGAAGACGAAAATGCAGCATTATTATTATTATTAATGTTATTGTTATTAATATGACGACTAAAAACGATTCTGAAGTCTTTGGTGACTTTTATGTCTTCTCCTTTTTCCTATACTAAAGTGTTAGACTCAATTAATTTAGTTTAATTTCGGTTTATCAAACATTATATTTTAAAGCAAATTTTTGTTAAAGATTATTTATATCCAACTCTATAACTCGCTTATGGTTGGTCTTACAAAAGAAATGCAAATAACTATTTTGTAGGAAATTTTATCAGCTTTAATTTTGAAAAAAAGATAAAAATTGATAGGAGTAATTGTTTTCGAGATATAAGCAAAAAACCAAAGTAAAAACCGTTACAGTTACTGAACAAAATGTAATTCAGTTTTCAATGTTTGAGACGAAGACGAAAATGCAGCATTTAAAAACGACTCTGAAGACTTCAGCGACTTTTATGTCACCTCCTTTTTCTTCTAATATAGTATTGGACCCAATAAATTAAGTGTATTTTAAATCACAAGACATTTTCTGTTAAAGCACTTTTTTTTTAAATATTAATAATTTTTAATCTTATATCTCGCTTATGCTTAGTCTTACATGAAAAATGCAAATAACTATTTTGTAGAAAATTTTATCAGCTTTAATTTTAGTAAAAAGATAAAAATTGATATAAGTAACTGTTTTCCAGATATAAGCAAGAAACCAAAAAACTGTTACCTTAATTAAGCGTTTGCATGTAAGCAAATTTAGTACTATTAGTATTATTATTAATGTTATTGTTATTAATATGACGACTAAAGACGACTCTGAAACCTTTAGTGACCTTTATGTCTTCTCCTTTTTCCTCTACTAAAGTGTTAGACACAATTAATTTAGTTTAATTTTAGTATTTCAAACATTTTATTTTAAAGCAACTTTTTGTTAAATATTATTTATACCCAACTCTATAACTCGCTTATGGTTGGTCCTACAAGAAAAATGTAAATAACTATTTTGTAGGAAATTTTATCAGCTTTAATTTTGAAAGAAAGATAAAAATTGATAGGAGTAAATGTTTTCGAGATATAAGCAAAAAACCAATAAGAAAACTGAAACTGTTACTGAACAAAAATGTAATTCAGTTTTCAATGTTTGAGACGAAGACGAAAATGCAGCATTATTATTATTATTAATGTTATTGTTATTAATATGACAACTAAAAACGACTCTGAAGACTTTGGTGACTTTTATGCCTTCTCCTTTTTCCTATACTAAAGTGTTAGACTCAATTAATTTAGTTTAATTTCGGTTTTTCAAACATTATATTTTAAAGCAAATTTTTGTTAAAGATTATTTATATCCAACTCTATAACTCGCTTATGGTTGGTCTTACAAAAGAAATGCAAATAACTATTTTGTAGGAAATTTTATCAGCTTTAATTTTGAAAGAAAGATAAAAATTGATAGGAATAATTGTTTTCGAGATATAAGCAAAAAACCAAAGTAAAAACTGTTACAGTTATTGAACAAAAATGTAAGTTTTCGAGATATAAGCAAGAAACTGTTACCTTAATTAAGCGCTTGCATATAAGCAAATTTAGTACTATTAGTATTATTATTATTAATGTTATTGTTATTGATATGACGACTAAGAACGACTCTCAAGACTTTGGTGACTTTTATGTCACCTCCTTTTTCTTCTAATAAAGTATTGGACCCAATAAATTAAGTGTATTTTAAATCACAAGACATTTTCTGTTAAAGCACTTTTTTTTTAAACATTAATTATTTTTAAACTTATATCTCGCTTATGGTTAGTCCTACATGAAAAATGCAAATTACTATTTTGTAGGAAATTTTATTTTTTAGTTTTTCAAACATTTTATTTTAAAGCAAGTTTTTGTTAAATATTATTTATATCCAACTCTATAACTCGCTTATGGTTGGTCCTACAAGAAAAATGCAAATAACTATTTTGTAGGAAATTTTATCAGCTTTAATTTTGAAAGAAAGATAAAAATTGATAGGAATAATTGTTTTCGAGATATAAGCAAAAAACCAAAGTGAAAACTGTTACAGTAACTAAACAAAAATGTAATTCAGTTTTCAATGTTTGAGACGAAGACGAAAATGCAGCATTTAAAAACGACTCTGAAGACTTCTGTGACTTTTAAGTCACCTCCTTTTTCTTCTAATAATGTATTGGACCCAATAAATTAAGTGTATTTTAAATCACAAGACATTTTCTGTTAAAGCACTTTTTTTTTAAATATTGATTATTTTCAAACTTATATCTCGCTTATAGTTAGTCCTACATGAAAAATGCAAATAACTATTTTGTAGGAAATTTTATCAGCTTTAATTTTAGTATACAGATAAAAATTGATAGAAGTAACTGTTTTCGAGATATAAGCAAGAAACCAAAAAACTGTTACCTTAATAAAGCGCTTGCATATAAGCAAATTTAGTACTATTAGTATTATTATTATTAATGTTATTGTTATTAATATGACGACTAAAAACGACTCTGAAGACTTTGGTGACTTTTATGTCTTCTCCTTTTTCCTATACTAAAGTGTTAGTCTTAATTAATTTAGTTTAATTTCGGTTTTTCAAACATTTTATTTTAAAGCAAATTTTTGTTAAAGATTATTTATATCCAACTCTATAACTCGCTTATGGTTGGTCCTACAAAAAAAATGCCAATAACTATTTTGTAGGAAATTTTATCAGCTTTGATTTTGAAAGAAAGATAAAAATTGATAGGAGTAACTGTTTTCGAGATATAAGCAAAAAACCAATAAGAAAACTGTAACTGTTACTAAACAAAAATGTAATTCAGTATTCAATGTTTGAGACAAAGACGAAAATGCAGCATTTAAAATCGACTCTGAAGACTTCAGTGACTTTTATGTCACCTCCTTTTTCTTCTAATAAAGTATTGGACCCATTAAATTAAGTGTATTTTAAATCACAAGACATTTTCTGTTAAAGCACTTTTTTTTTAAATATTAATTATTTTCAAACTTATATCTCGCTTATGGTTAGTCCTACATGAAAAATGCAAATTACTATTTTGTAGGAAATTTTATCAGCTTTAATTTTAGTAAAAAGATAAAAATTGATAGGAGTAACAGTTTTCGAGATATAAGCAAGAAACCAAAAAACTGTTACCTTAATTAAGCGCTTGCATATAAACAAATTTAGTACTAAAAACAACTCTGAAGACTTTGGTGATTTTTATGTCTTTTCCTTTTTCCTCTACTAAAGTGTTAGACCCAATTAATTTAGTTTAATATCGGTTTTTCAAACATTTTATTTTAAAGCAAATTTTTGTTAAAGATTATTTATATCCAACTCTATAACTCGCTTATGGTTGGTCCTACAAAAAAATGGAAATAACTATTTTGTAGGAAATTTTATCAGATTTAATTTTGAAAAAAAGATAAAAATTGATACGAGTAACTGTTTTCGAGATATAAGCAAGAAACCAAAAAACTGTTACCTTAATAAAGCGCTTGCATATAAGCAAATTTAGTACTATTAGTATTATTATTATTAATGTTATTGTTATTAATATGACGACTAAGGACGACTCTGAAACATTTAGTGACTTTTATGTCTTCTCCTTTTTCCTATACTAAAGTGTTAGACCCAATTAATTTAGTTTAATTTCGGTTTTTCAAACATTTTATTTTAAAGCAAATTTTTGTTAAAGATTATTTATATCCAACTCTATAACTCGCTTATGGTTGGTCTTACAAAAAAAATGCAAATAACTATTTTGTAGGAAATTTTATCAGCTTTAATTTTGAAAGAAAGATAAAAATTGATAGGAGTAATTGTTTTCGAGATATAAGCAAAAAACCAAAGTGAAAACTGTTACAGTTACTGAACAAAAATGTAATTCAGTTTTCAATGTTTGAGACGAAGACGAAAATGCAGCATTTAAAAACGACTCTGAAGACTTCAGTGACTTTTATGTTACCTCCTTTTTCTTCTAATAGAGTATTGGTCCCAATAAATTAAGTGTATTTTAAATCACAAGACATTTTCTGTTAAAGCACTTTTTTTTTAAATATTAATTATTTTCAAACTTCTATCTCGCTTATGGTTAGTCCTACATAAAAAATGCAAATAACTATTTTGTAGGAAATTTTATCAGCTTTAATTTTAGTAAAAAGATAAAAATTGATAGGAGTAACTGTTTTCGAGATATAAGCAAGAAACTGTTACCTTAATTAAGCGCTTGCATATAAGCAAATTTAGTAATATTAGTATTATTATTATTAATGTTATTGTTATTAATAGGACGACTAAAGACGACACTGAAACATTTAGTGACTTTTATGTCTTCTCCTTTTTCCTCTACTAAAGTGTTAGACACAATTAATTTAGTTTAATTCCGGTTTTTCAAGCATTTTATTTAAAAGCAAATTTTTGTTAAATATTATTTATATCCAACTCTATAACTCGTTTATGCTTGGTCCTACAAGAACAATGTTAATAACTATTTTGTTGAAAATTTTATCAGCTTTAATTTTGAAAGAAAGATAAAATTTGATAGGAGTAACTGTTTTCGAGATATAAGCAAAAAACCAATAAGAAAACTGTAACTGTTACTGAACAAAAATGTAACTCAGTTTTCAATGTTTGAGACGAAGACAAAAATGTAGCATTTATTTAAAAGTCGTTTTTAATCGTCATATTAATAACAATAACATTAATAATAATAATACTAATAATACTAAATTTGCTTATATGCAAACGCTTAATTAAGGTAACAGTTTTTTGGTTTCTTGATTATATCTCGAAAACAGTTACTCCTATCAATTTTTATCTTTTTACTAAAATTAAAGCTGATAAAATTTCCTACAAAATAGTTATTTGCATTTTTTATGTAGGACTAACCATAAGCGAGATATAAGTTTGAAAATAATTATTATTTAAAAAAAAAGTGCTTTAACAGAAAATGTCTTGTGATTTAAAATACACTTAATTTATTGGGTCCAATACTTTATTAGAAGAAAAAGGAGGTGACATAAAAGTCACTGACGTCTTCAGAGTCGTTTTTAAATGCTGCATTTTTGTCTTCGTCTCAAACATTGAAAATTGAGTTACATTTTTGTTCAGTAACAGTTACAGTTTTCTTATTGGTTTTTTGCTTATATCTGGAAAACAGTTACTCCTATCAAATTTTACCTGTCTTTCAAAATTAAAGCTGATAAAATTTCCAACAAAATAGTTATTTACATTTTTCTTGTAGGACCAAGCATAAACGAGTTATAGAGTTGGATATAAATAATATTTAACAAAAATTTGCTTTAAAATAAAATGCTTGAAAAACCGGAATTAAACTAAATTAATTGTGTCTAACACTTTAGTAGAGGAAAAAAGACATAAAAGTCACTAAATGTTTTAGAGTCGTCTTTAGTCGCCCTATTAATAACAATAAAATTAAATAATAATAATACTAATATTACTAAATTTGCTTATATGCAAGCGCTTAATTAAGGTAACAGTTTCTTGCTTATATCTCGAAAACAGTTACTCCTATCAATTTTTATCTTTTTACTAAAATTAAAGCTGATAAAATTTCCTACAAAACAGTTATTTGCATTTTTTATGTAGGACTAACCATAAGCGAGATAGAAGTTTGAAAATAATTAATATTTAAAAAAAAAGTGCTTTAACAGAAAATGTCTTGTGATTTAAAATACACTTAATTTATTGGGACCAATACTCTATTAGAAGAAAAAGGAGGTGACATAAAAGTCACTGAAGTTTTCAGAGTCGTTTTTAAATGCTGCATTTTCGTCTTCGTCTCAAACATTGAAAACTGAATTACATTTTTGTTCAGTAACTGTAACAGTTTTCACTTTGTTTTTTTGCTTATATCTCGAAAACAGTTACTCCTATCAATTTTTATCTTTCTTTCAAAATTAAAGCTGATAAAATTTCCTACAAAATAGTTATTTGCATTTCTTTTGTAAGACCAACCACAAGCGAGTTATAGAGTTGGATATAAATAATCTTTAACAAAAATTTGCTTTAAAATAAAATGTTTGAAAAACCGAAATTAAACTAAATTAATTGGGTCTAACACTTTAGTATAGGAAAAAGGAGAAGACATAAAAGTCACTAAATGTTTCAGAGTCGTCTTTAGTCGTCATATTAATAACAATAACATTAATAATAATAATACTAATAGTACTAAATTTGCTTATATGCAAGCGCTTTATTAAGGTAACAGTTTTTTGGTTTCTTGCTTATATCTCGAAAACAGTTACTCCTATCAATTTTTACCTTTTTTTCAAAATTAAAGCTGATAAAATTTTCTACAAAATAGTTATTTCAATTTTTTGGTAGGACCAATCATAAGCGAGTTATAGAGTTGGATATAAATAATCTTTAACAAAAATTTGCTTTAAAATAAAATGTTTGAAAAACTGATATTAAACTAAATTAATTGGGTCTAACACTTTAGTAGAGGAAAAAGGAGAAGACATAAAAATCACCAAAGTCTTCAGAGTTGTTTTTAGTACTAAATTTGCTTATATGCAAGCGCTTAATTAAGGTAACAGTTTTTTGGTTTCTTGCTTATATCTCGAAAACAGTTACTCCTATCAATTTTTATCTTTTTACTAAAATAAAGCTGATAAAATTTCCTACAAAATAGTAATTTGCATTTTTCATGTAGGACTAACCATAAGCGAGATATAAGTTTAAAAATAATTAATATTTAAAAAAAATGTGCTTTAACAGAAAATGTCTTGTGATTTAAAATACACTTAATTTATTGGGTCCAATACTTTATTAGAAGAAAAAGGAGGTGACATAAAAGTCACCAAAGTCTTGAGAGTCGTTCTTAGTCGTCATATCAATAACAATAACATTAATAATAATAATAATACTAATAGTACTAAATTTGCTTATATGCAAGCGCTTAATTAAGGTAACAGTTTCTTGCTTATATCTCGAAAACTTACATTTTTGTTCAGTAACTGTAACAGTTTTTACATTGGTTTTTTGCTTATATCTCGAAAACAATTACTCCTATCAATTTTTATCTTTCTTTCAAAATTAAAGCTGATAAAATTTCCTACAAAATAGTTATTTGCATTTCTTTTGTAAGACCAACCATAAGCGAGTTATAGAGTTGGATATAAATAATCTTTAACAAAAATTTGCTTTAAAATATAATGTTTGAAAAACCGAAATTAAATTGAGTCTAACACTTTAGTATAGGAAAAAGGAGAAGACATAAAAGTCACCAAAGTCTTCAAAGTCGTTTTTAGTCGTCATATTAATAACAATAACATTAATAATAATAATAATGCTGCATTTTCGTCTTCGTCTCAAACATTGAAAACTGAATTACATTTTTGTTCAGTAACAGTTACAGTTTTCTTATTGGTTTTTTGCTTATATCTCGAAAACAGTTACTCCTATCAATTTTTATCTTTCTTTCAAAATTAAAGCTGATAAAATTTCCTACAAAATAGTTATTTGCATTTTTCTTGTAGGACCAACCATAAGCGAGTTATAGAGTTGGATATAAATAAGATTTAACAAAAACTTGCTTTAAAATAAAATGTTTGAAAAACTAAAATTAAACTAAATTAATTGTGTCTAACACTTTAGTAGAGGAAAAAGGAGAAGACATAAAGGTCACTAAAGGTTTCAGAGTCGTCTTTTGTCGTCATATTAATAACAATAACATTAATAATAATACTAATAGTACTAAATTTGCTTACATCCAAACGCTTAATTAGGGTAACAGTTTTTTGGTTTCTTGCTTATATCTGGAAAACAGTTACTTATATCAATTTTTATCTTTTTACTAAAATTAAAGCCGATAAAATTTTCTACAAAATAGTTATTTGCATTTTTCATGTAAGACTAACCATAAGCGAGATATAAGTTTAAAAATTATTAATATTTAAAAAAAAAGTGCTTTAACAGAAAATGTCTTGTGATTTAAAATACACTTAATTTATTGGGTCCAATACTTTATTAGAAGAAAAAGGAGGTGACATAAAAGTCGCTGAAGTCTTCAGAGTCGTTTTTAAATGCTGCATTTTCGTCTTCGTCTCAAACATTGAAAACTGAATTACATTTTTGTTCAGTAACTGTAACAGTTTTTACTTTGGTTTTTTGCTTATATCTCGAAAACAATTACTCCTATCAATTTTTATCTTTCTTTCAAAATTAAAGCTGATAAAATTTCCTACAAAATAGTTATTTGCATTTTTCATGTAGGACTAACCATAAGCGAGATATAAGTTTGAAAATAATTAATATTTAAAAAAAAAGTGCTTTAACAGAAAATGTCTTGTGATTTAAAATACACTTAATTTAATGGGTCCAATACTTTATTAGAAGAAAAAGGAGGTGACATAAAAGTCACTGAAGTCTTCAGAGTCGTTTTTAAATGCTGCATTTTCGTCTTCGTCTCAAACATTGAAAACTGAATTACATTTTTGTTCAGTAACTGTAACAGTTTTTACTTTGGTTTTTTGCTTATATCTCGAAAACAATTACTCCTATCAATTTTTGTCTTTCTTTCAAAATCAAAGCTGATAAAATTTCCTACAAAATAGTTATTGGCATTTTTTTTGTAGGACCAACCATAAGCGAGTTATAAAGTTGGATATAAATAATCTTTAACAAAAATTTGCTTTAAAATAAAATGTTTGAAATACTGAAATTAAACTAAATTAATTGTGTCTAACACTTTAGTATAGGAAAAAGGAGAAGACATAAAAGTCACCAAAGTCTTCAGAGTCGTTTTTAGTCGTCATATTAATAACAATAACATTAATAATAATAATACTAATAGTACTAAATTTGCTTATATGCAAGCGCTTTATTAAGGTAACAGTTTTTTGGTTTCTTGCTTATATCTCGAAAACAGTTACTCCTATCAATTTTTATCTGTTTACTAAAATTAAAGCTGATAAAATTTCTTACAAAATAGTTATTTGCATTTTTCATGTAGGACTAACCTTAAGCGAGATATAAGTTTGAAAATAATCAATATTTAAAAAAAAAGTGCTTTAACAGAAAATGTCTTGTGATTTAAAATACACTTAATTTATTAGGTCCAATACATTATTAGAAGAAAAAGGAGGTGACTTAAAAGTCACAGAAGTTTTCAGAGTCGTTTTTAAATGCTGCATTTTCGTCTTCGTCTCAAACATTGAAAACTGAATAACATTTTTGTTTAGTAACTGTAACAGTTTTCACTTTGGTTTTTTGCTTATATCTCGAAAACTATTATTCCTATCAATTTTTATCTTTCTTTCAAAATTAAAGCTGATAAAATTTCCTACAAAATAGTTATTTGCATTTTTCTTGTAGGACCAACCATAAGCGAGTTATAGAGTTGGATATAAATAATATTTAACAAAAACTTGCTTTAAAATAAAATGTTTGAAAAACTAAAAAATAAAATTTCCTACAAAATAGTAATTTGCATTTTTCATATAGGACTAACCATAAGCGAGATATAAGTTTAAAAATAATTAATATTTAAAAAAAAAGTGCTTTAACAGAAAATGTCTTGTGATTTAAAATACACTTAATTTATTGGGTCCAATACTTTATTAGAAGAAAAAGGAGGTGACATAAAAGTCACCAAAGTCTTGAGAGTCGTTCTTAGTCGTCATATCAATAACAATAACATTAATAATAATAATACTAATAGTACTAAATTTGCTTATATGCAAGCGCTTTATTAAGGTAACAGTTTATTGGTTTCTTGCTTATATCTCGAAAACAGTTACTCCTATCAATTTTTATCTTTTTACTAAAATTAAAGCTGATAAAATTTCCTACAAAATAGTTATTTGTATTTTTCTTGTAGGACCAAGCATAAGCGAGTTATAGAGATAGATATAAATAATATTTAACAAAAATTTGCTTTAAAATAAAATGTTTGAAATACTGAAATTAAACTAAATTAATTGTGTCTAACACTTTAGTATAGGAAAAAGGAGAAGACATAAAAGTCACCAAAGTCTTCAGAGTCGTTTTTAGTCGTCATATTAATAACAATAACATTAATAATAATAATACTAATAGTACTAAATTTGCTTATATGCAAGCGCTTTATTAAGGTAACAGTTTTTTGGTTTCTTGCTTATATCTCGAAAACAGTTACTCCTATCAATTTTTATCTGTTTACTAAAATTAAAGCTGATAAAATTTCCTACAAAATAGTTATTTGCATTTTTCATGTAGGACTAACCATAAGCGAGATATAAGTTTGAAAATAATCAATATTTAAAAAAAAGTGCTTTAACAGAAAATGTCATGTGATTTAAAATACACTTAATTTATTGGGTCCAATACATTATTAGAAGAAAAAGGAGGTGACTTAAAAGTCACAGAAGTCTTCAGAGTCGTTTTTGAATGCTGCATTTTCGTCTTCGTCTCAAACATTGAAAACTGAATTACATTTTTGTTTAGTAACTGTAACAGTTTTCACTTTGGTTTTTTGCTTATATCTCGAAAACAATTATTTCTATCAATTTTTATCTTTCTTTCAAAATTAAAGCTGATAAAATTTCCTACAAAATAGTTATTTGCATTTTTCTTGTAGGACCAACCATAAGCGAGTTATAGAGTTGGATATAAATAATATTTAACAAAAACTTGCTTTAAAATAAAATGTTTGAAAAACTAAAAAATAAAATTTCCTACAAAATAGTAATTTGCATTTTTCATATAGGACTAACCATAAGCGAGATATAAGTTTAAAAATAATTAATATTTAAAAAAAAAGTGCTTTAACAGAAAATGTCTTGTGATTTAAAATACACTTAATTTATTGGGTCCAATACTTTATTAGAAGAAAAAGGAGGTGACATAAAAGTCACCAAAGTCTTGAGAGTCGTTCTTAGTCGTCATATCAATAACAATAACATTAATAATAATAATACTAATAGTACTAAATTTGCTTATATGCAAGCGCTTAATTAGGGTAACAGTTACTTGCTTATATCTCGAAAACTTACATTTTTGTTCAGTAACTGTAACAGTTTTTACTTTGGTTTTTTGCTTATATTTCGAAAACAATTACTCCTATCAATTTTTATCTTTTTTTCAAAATTAAAGCTGATAAAATTTCCTACAAAATAGTTATTTGTATTTTTTTTTGTAAGACCAACCATAAGCGAGTTATAGAGTTGGATATAAATAATCTTTAACAAAAATTTGCTTTAAAATAAAATGTTAGAAAAACTAAAATTAAACCAAATTAATTGTGTCTAACACTTTAGTAGAGGAAAAAGGAGAAGACATAAAGGTCACTGAAGTCTTCAGAGTCGTTTTTAGTCGTCATATTAATAACAATAACATTAATAATAATAATACTAATAGTACTAAATTTGCTTACATGCAAGCGCTTAATTAATGTAACAGTTTTTTGGTTTCTAGCTTATATCTCGAAAACAGTTACACCTCTCAAATTTTATCTTTCTTTCAAAATTAAAGCTGATAAAATTTCCAACAAAGTAATTATTTGCATTTTTCTTGTAGGACCAAGCATAAGCGAGTTATAGAGATGAATATAAATAATTTCTAACAAAAATTTGCTTTAAAATAAAATGTTTGAAAAACTGAAATTAAGCTAAATTAATTGTGTCTAACACTTTAGTGGAGGAAAAAGGAGAAGACATAAAAGTCTTTAAAGGTTTCAGAATCGTCTTTAGTCGTCATATTAATAACAATAACATTAATAAACTAATAGTACTAAATTTTCTTATATGCAAACGCTGCATTAAGGTAATAGTTTTTTGGTTTCTTGCTTATATCTCGAAAACAGTTACTCCTATCAATTTTTAACTTTTCACCAAAATTAAAGATGATAAAATTTCCTGCAAAATAGTTATTTGCATTTTTCATGTAGAACAAACCATAAGCGAGATATAAGTTTGAAAATAATTAATAATTAAAAAAAAATTTGTTTTAACAGAAAATGTCTTGTGATTTAAAATACACTTAATTTATTGGGTCCAATACTTAATTAGAAGAAAAAGGAGGTGCAAATAACTATTTTGTTGGAAATTTTATTAGCTTTAATTGTGAAAGAAAGATAAAATTTGATAGGAGTAACTGTTTTCGAGATATAAGCAAAAAACCAATAAGAAAACTGTAACTGTTACTGAACAAAAATGTAATTCAGTTTTCAATGTTTGAGACGAAGACAAAAATGCAGCATTTAAAAACGACTCTGAAAACTTCAGTGACTTTTATGTCACCTCCTTTTTCTTCTAATAAAGTATTGGACCCAATAAATTAAGTGTATTATAAATCACAAGACATTTTCTGTTAAAACACTTTTTTTTAATTATTAATTACTTTCAAACTTATATCTCGCTTATGGTTAGTTCTACATGAAAAATGCAAATAACTATTTTGTAGGAAATTTTATCACCTTTAATTTTGGTGAAAAAGTAAAAATTGATAGGAGTAACTGTTTTCGAGATATAAGCAAAAAACAAAAAAACTGTTACTTTAATTAAGCGCTTGCATATAAGCAAATTTAGTACTACCAGTATTGTTATTATAAATGTTATTGTTATTAATATGACGACTAAAGACAACTCTAAGACTTTAGTGACTTTTATGTCTCCTCCTTTTTCCTCTACTAAAGTGTTAGACACAATTAATTTAGTTTAATTTCAGTTTTTCAAACATTTTATTTTAAAGTAAATTTTTGTTAAGTATTAAAAACTATAAAATGGCTTAGATTGCCTAAAACACACATCACACATGATCTTTTGCATAGAAATGAGAAAACGCTCATATAACACAAAATAAGCTTCATTTTTGCTTAGAAAACTAAGCTTACTTTTATTACTACTATTATTATTATTTTTATTATTATTATTATTATTGTTATTACTATTATTATTATTATTATTATTATTATTATTATTATTTTTATTATTATTATTATTAATATTATTATTATTAAAAACCGATTATAACTTTTGTATAGTAAATGTTTTTATACCAGTTTTAAAATGAGTTATTAATTTTTGACAATTTCTTGTCTAAAAACACAGATCACAGATGATCTCTTGCATAGAAATGAGAAAACGCTCAGATAACACAAAATAAGCATCATTTTTGCTTAGAAAAACTAAGCTTTAATTTAGAAAGAAATTCATTATTATAAGTATTATTATCATTATTATTATTATTATTATTATTATTATTATTATTATTATTATTAACTTTTGTATAGTAAATGTTTTTATACCAGTTTTAAAATGAGTGATTAATTTTAGCCAATTTCTTGCCTAAAAACGATAAAATGGCTTAGATTGCCTAAAAACACAGATCACACATGATCTTTTGCATAGAAATGAGAAAACGCTCATATAACACAAAATAAGCTTCATTTTTGCTTAGAAAACTAAGCTTACTTTTATTACTACTATTATTATTATATTTATTATTATTATTATTATTATTATTACTATTATTATTATTATTATTAATATTATTATTATTAAAAACCGATTATAACTTTTGTATAGTAAATGTTTTTATACCAGTTTTAAAATGAGTTATATTAATTTAGACAATTTTTTGCCTAAAAACACAGATCACAGATGATCTCTTGCATAGAAATGAGAAAACGCTCAGATAACTCAAAATAAGCATCATTTTTGCTTAGAAAAACTAAGCTTTAATTTAGAAAGAAATTCATTATTATAAGTATTATTATCATTATTATTATTATTATTATTATTATTATTATTATTATTATTATTATTTTTTTTTTTTTATTACTATTATTATTATTATTATTAACTTTTGTATAGTAAATGTTTTTATACCAGTTTTAAAATGAGTTATTAATTTTAGAAAATTTCTTGCCTAAAAACACAGATCACAGATGATTTCTTGCATAGAAATGAGAAAACGCTCATATAACACAAAAAGAGCTTCATGTTTGCTTAGAAAACTAAGCTTACTTTTATTACTATTATTATTTTTATTATTATTATTATTATTATTACTATTATTAGTATTATTATTTTTATTATTATTATTATTATTATTATTATTATTATTATTATTATTATTATTATTATTGTTATTATTATTATTATTATTATTAAAAACTTATATTAAACAGACAGAAAACGTCGTATTCTGACACAAAAAAACGAATTACGTTATAGACTTGACGAGAACGGCGTATCTCGGACTCTTATAGGACTCTTATAGGGTCAAAAAGTATCAGTTTGGATTAAAATAAATTATTTTTGTTGACTCTCAGTCTGAATTGTTCATCAGTTCAAACAAAAACGGCTTATTTTAGACGATCTTTTGCTTTGAACAAGAAAACTTACATCGAACAGACTAAAAACGTATTAATCTGGCATAAAAGAGCAATTTATGTATCACTTTAGATAAAGGCAGCTAATCCTATTCGTTTCATTGCTTAAAATAGACAAAATTGTTAATAAATCTAACAAAAACGCTGTATTCTAGCACAAAATACTAATTACATTATAGTTTCGACGAGAATAGCTTATTTGGAAGGATTCTATGCTTCCAAACGAGTAAATTTTTATTAAACAGATGCCAAACATCATGTTTTGTCCTATAAAGACATTTTGTATTGCAGTTTGTATTAAAACAAAATATTTTCGTTGATTCTTTGTTAGGAGCAGCAAACCTAACATTAAAGAATCTGAAAACTTTGTATTCGGGCACAAACCACCGAATTTTGTATCAGTTTAGACAAAAACGGTTGATTTTCGACAATATTTTGCTTTGAACAAGAAAATTTATATCAAACTGACTAAAAACGTTTTATTTTAGCACAAAACAAAAGATTTGCGTTATAGTCTTGAAGCTGATTCATGACACAGTTTGGATAAAAACCAATTATTTTTGTTAATTCATTGTTACAAACAAGAAACCTTACATCAAAGTAACTGAAAACCCCTTATTCCTGCACAGAAATTCGAATTACGTTTCAGCCTTTGTTTTGAACACGAAAACTTACATTAAAAAGATTAAAAACGTCTTATTCTGGCTGAAAACTGCAAATTATATATTACTCTAGATAAAAGCAATTTATCCTGATTACTCCTTTACTTAGAATAGAGTAAACTTGTATAAAATTTAATGAAAACTTTAAATTTAGTCTCAAAGAAATAATTTACGTTATAGTTTTGACCAGCACTGTTTATTTCAAACGAATTTATGATTCGAAACTAATGAACTTTTATGGGGCAGATGCAAAACCACATATTACCATATAAAGCGTTGTTTTAAAGCAAAGTATTACCTTTTGCAACAAGAAATTTCACGTCAAACAAACTGAAAACTTCGTATCCATGCATAAATAACGAATTACGTATCAGTTTAGGCAAATACAGCTTATTTTAAACGATTCATTGCTATAAACAAGAAAAATTTTATCAAGCATATTGAAAACGTCTTATTCTCGAAAATAAGAGCAAATTATGTATCAGTTTTGACAAAAGCGGATTACTCTGTTTGATTCTATGCTTAGAGTAGAGTAAACTACTATAAAACGTAATGAAAACTCTATATTCAAGCTCAAAAGAACAAATTACGTTATAGTTTTGGCAAAAAAAAATATTTCGGACGATTACATACTTCGAAGTAAGCAAACTTTAATTGAACAAGTGCAAAAGCTAATACTTTGCTTTAAAATAACGATTTATGTGGTAATATGGTATTTTGCATCTGTCCTATAAAAGTTTACTCGTTTCGCTCCATTGAATCATTCGAAAGAAATTATTTTGACACAACAACAACGAAAATAATTTGTTTTTGTTTAAACTGTAACATAAATCGCTTTTATAAAACGAACTAAGACGTTTGGCATCTGTTTATTGAAAGTTTTCTCGTTTGGGGGCATAAAATCGTTTGAAATTATCAGTTCTGGTCAAAACTATAACGTAAATTATTTCTTTGTATCACTTTAAAGATTTGCGTTATAGTCTTGACGAGAACTGTTAATTTCAAACGATTCTATGCTTTGAAACCAGTATACTTTCACTGAACAGAGGCAAAACGTCTGATTTCGCCTTTAAAAAACGATTTATGTCACAGTTTGGATTAAAACCAATGAGTTTCGTTTATTCATTGTTACAAACAAGAAACCTTACATCAAAGAAACTGAAAACCTCTTATTCAGGCCCAGAAAATTAAATTACGTTTCAGTCTAGACACAAATTGCTTATTTTAGACGATTCTTTCTTTTGAACACGAAAACTTACATTAAAAAGATTAAAAACGTCTTATTCTGGCTCAAAACTGCAAATTATGTATTACTTTGGATAAAAGCTGTTTATCCTGATTACTCCTTTGCTTAGAATAGAGCAAACTTGTATAAAACTTAATGAAAACTTTAAATTTCGTCTCAAAGAAATAATTTACGTTATAGTTTTGACCAGAACTGTTAATTTCAAACGATTTTATGCCCCCAAACGAGAAAACTTTCACTAAACAAATGCCAAACGTCTTAGTTCGTTTTATAAAAGCGACTTATGTAACAGTTTAAACAAAAACAAATTATTTTCGCTGTTGTTGTGTTAAAATAATTTATTTCGAATGATTCAATGGAGCGAAACGAGTAAACTTTTATAGGACAGATGCAAAATACCATATTACCACATAAATCGTTATTTTAAAGCAAAGTATTAGCTTTTGCACTTGTTCAATTAAAGTTTGCTTACTTCGAAGTATGTAATCGTCCGAAATATTTTTTTTTGCCAAAACTATAACGTAATTTGTTCTTTTGAGCTTGAATATAGAGTTTTCATTACGTTTTATAGTAGTTTACTCTACTCTAAGCATAGAATCAAACAGAGTAATCCGCTTTTGTTAAAACTGATACATAATTTGCTCTTATTTTCGAGAATAAGACGTTTTCAATATGCTTGATAAAATTTTTCTTGTTTATAGCAAGAAATCGTTTAAAATAAGCTGTATTTGCTTAAACTGATACGTAATTCGATATTTATGCATGGATACGAAGTTTTCAGTTTCTTTGACGTGAAATTTCTTGTTGCAAAAGGTAATACTTTGCTTTAAAACAACGCTTTATATGGTAATATGTGGTTTTGCATCTGCCCCATAAAAGTTCATTAGTTTCGAATCATAAATTCGTTTGAAATAAACAGTGCTGGTCAAAACTATAACGTAAATTATTTCTTTGAGACTAAATTTAAAGTTTTCATTAAATTTTATACAAGTTTACTCTATTCTAAGTAAAGGAGTAATCAGGATAAATTGCTTTTATCTAGAGTAATATATAATTTGCAGTTTTCAGCCAGAATAAGACGTTTTTAATCTTTTTAATGTAAGTTTTCGTGTTCAAAACAAAGGCTGAAACGTAATTCGAATTTCTGTGCCTGAATAAGGGGTTTTCAGTTTCTTTGATGTAAGGTTTCTTGTTTGTAACAATGAATTAACAAAAATAATTGGTTTTTATCCAAACTGTGTCATGAATCAGCTTCAAGACTATGACGCAAATCTTTTGTTTTGTGCTAAAATAAGACGTTTTTAGTCAGTTTGATATAAATTTTCTTGTTCAAAGCAAAATATTGTCGAAAATCAACCGTTTTTGTCTAAACTGATACAAAATTCGGTGGTTTGTGTCCGAATACAAAGTTTTCAGATTCTTTAATGTTAGGTTTGCTGCTTCTAACAAAGAATCAACGAAAATATTTTGTTTTAATACAAACTGCAATATAAAATGTCTTTATAGGACAAAACATGATGTTTGGCATCTGTTTAATAAAAATTTACTCGTTTGGAAGCATAGAATCATTTCAAATAAGCTATTCTCGTCGAAACTATAATGTAATTAGTATTTTGTGCTAGAATACAGCGATTTTGTTAGATTTATTAACAATTTTGTCTATTTTAAGCAATGAAACGAATAGGATTAGCTGCCTTTATCTAAAGTGATACATAAATTGCTCTTTTATGCGAGTTTAATACGTTTTTAGTCTGTTCGATGTAAGTTTTCTTGTTCAAAGCAAAAGATCGTCTAAAATAAGCCGTTTTTGTTTGAACTGATGAACAATTCAGACTGAGAGTCAACAAAAATAATTTATTTTAATCCAAACTGATACTTTTTGACCCTATAAAAGTCCTATAAGAGTCCGAGATACGCCGTTCTCGTCAAGTCTATAACGTAATTCGTTTTTTTGTGTCAGAATACGACGTTTTCTGTCTGTTTAATATAAGTTTTTAATAATAATAATAATAATATTAATAACAATAAGAATAATAATAATAATAATAATAATAATAATAATAATAAAAATAATTATACTAATAATAGTAATAATAAAAATAATAATAGTAATAAAAGTAAGCTTAGTTTTCTAAGCAAAAATGAAGCTTATTTTGTGTGTTATATGAGCGTTTTCTCATTTCTATGCAAGAGATCATCTGTGATCTGTGTTTTTAGGCAAGAAATTGAATAAAATTAATAACTCGCTTTAAAACTGATATAAAAACATTTACTATACAAAAGTTAATAATAATAATAATAATAATAATAATAATAATAATAATAATAACAATAATAATAATAATAATAATAATAATAATAATAATAATAATAATAACAATAATAATAATAATAAAAATAATAATAATAATAATAATAATAATAATAATAACAATAATAATAATAATAATAATAAAAATAATAATAATAGTAATAAAAGTAAGCTTAGTTTTCTAAGCCAAAATGAAGCTTATTTTGTGTGTTATATGAGTGTTTTCTCATTTCTATGCAAGAAATCATCTGTGATCTGTGTTTTTAGGCAAAAATTGTCTAAAATTAATAACTCATTTTAAAACTGGTATAAAAACATTTACTATACAAAAGTTAATAATAATAATAATAATAATAATAATAATAATAATAATAATAATAGTAATAGTAACAAAAGTAATAATAATAATAATACTTTTAATAAGGAAAAATGGAGATTATTTTGTGTGTTACATGAGGGTTTTCTCATTTCTATGCAAAAGATCATGTGTGATGTGTGTTTTTAGGCAATCTAAGCCATTTTATAGTTTTTAATATTTAACAAAAATTTGCTTTAAAATAAAATGTTTGAAAAACTGAAATTAAACTAAATTAATTGGACAAAACATGATGTTTGGCATCTTTAGTAGAGGAAAAAGGAGGAGACATAAAAGTCACTAAAGTCTTCAGAGTTGTCTTTAGTCGTCATATTAATAACAATAACATTTATAATAACGATACTAGTAGTACTAAATTTGCTTATTAAACTAAATTAATTGTGTCTAACACTTTAGTATAGAAAAAAGGAGAAGACATAAAAGTCACCAAAGTCTTCAGAGTCGTTTTTAGTCGTCATATTAATAACAATAACATTAATAATAATAATACTAATAGTACTAAATTTGCTTATATGCAAGCACTTTATTAAGGTAACAGTTTTTTGGTTTCTTGCTTATATCTCGAAAACAGTTACTCCTATCAATTTTTATCTTTTTACTAAAATTAAAGCTGATAAAATTTCTTACAAAATAGTTATTTGCATTTTTCTTGTAGGACCAACCATAAGCGAGTTATAGAGTTGGATATAAATAATCTTTAACAATAACTTGCTTTAAAATAAAATGTTTGAAAAACTAAAATTAAACTAAATTAATTGTGCTTATATCTCGAAAACAGTTACTCCTATCAATTTTTATCTTTTTACTAAAATTAAAGCTGATAAAATTTCCTACAAAATAGTTATTTGCATTTTTTATGTAGGACTAACCATAAGCGAGATAGAAGTTTGAAAATAATTAATATTAAAAAAAAGTGCTTTAACAGAAAATGTCTTGTGATTTAAAATACACTTAATTTATTGGGACCAATACTCTATTAGAAGAAAAAGGAAGTGACATAAAAGTCACTGAAGTCTTCAGAGTCGTTTTTAAATGCTACATTTTCGTCTTCGTCTCAAACATTGAAAACTGAATTACATTTTTGTTCAGTAACTGTAACAGTTTTCACTTTGGTTTTTTGCTTATATCTCGAAAACAATTACTCCTATCAATTTTTATCTTTCTTTCAAAATTAAAGCTGATAAAATTTCCTACAAAATAGTTATTTGCATTTCTTTTGTAAGACCAACCATAAGAGAGTTATAGAGTTGGATATAAATAATCTTTAACAAAAATTTGCTTTAAAATAAAATGTTTGAAAAACCGAAATTAAACTAAATTAATTGGGTCTAACACTTTAGTATAGGAAAAAGGAGAAGACATAAAAGTCACTAAATGTTTCAGAGTCGTCTTTAGTCGTCATATTAATAACAATAACATTAATACTAATAATACTAATAGTACTAAATTTGCTTATATGCAAGCGCTTTATTAAGGTAACAGTTTTTTGGTTTCTTGCTTATATCTCGAAAACAGTTACTCCTATCAATTTTTACCTTATTTTCAAAATTAAAGCTGATAAAAGTTCCTACAAAATAGTTATTTCCATTTTTTTGTAGGACCAACCATAAGCGAGTTATAGAGTTGGATATAAATAATCTTTAACAAAAATTTGCTTTAAAATAAAATGTTTGAAAAACTGATATTAAACTAAATTAATTGGGTCTAACACTTTAGTAGAGGAAAAAGGAGAAGACATAAAAATCACCAAAGTCTTCAGAGTTGTTTTTAGTACTAAATTTGCTTATATGCAAGCGCTTAATTAAGGTAACAGTTTTTTGGTTTCTTGCTTATATCTCGAAAACAGTTACTCCTATCAATTTTTATCTTTTTACTAAAATTAAAGCTGATAAAATTTCCTACAAAATAGTAATTTGCATTTTTCATGTAGGACTAACCATAAGCGAGATATAAGTTTAAAAATAATTAATATTTAAAAAAAAAGTGCTTTAACAGAAAATGTCTTGTGATTTAAAATACACTTAATTTATTGGGTCCAATACTTTATTAGAAGAAAAAGGAGGTGACATAAAAGTCACCAAAGTCTTGAGAGTCGTTCTTAGTCGTCATATCAATAACAATAACATTAATAATAATAATAATACTAATAATACTAAATTTGCTTATATGCAAGCGCTTAATTAAGGTAACAGTTTCTTGCTTATATCTCGAAAACTTACATTTTTGTTCAGTAACTGTAACAGTTTTTACTTTGGTTTTTTGCTTATATCTCGAAAACAATTACTCCTATCAATTTTTATCTTTCTTTCAAAATTAAAGCTGATAAAATTTCCTACAAAATAGTTATTTGCATTTCTTTTGTAAGACCAACCATAAGCGAGTTATAGAGTTGGATATAAATAATCTTTAACAAAAATTTGCTTTAAAATATAATGTTTGAAAAACCGAAATTAAATTGAGTCTAACACTTTAGTATAGGAAAAAGGAGAAGACATAAAAGTCACCAAAGTCTTCAAAGTCGTTTTTAGTCGTCATATTAATAACAATAACAATAATAATAATAATAATGCTGCATTTTCGTCTTCGTCTCAAACATTGAAAACTGAATTACATTTTTGTTCAGTAACAGTTACAGTTTTCTTATTGGTTTTTTGCTTATATCTCGAAAACAGTTACTCCTATCAATTTTTATCTTTCTTTCAAAATTAAAGCTGATAAAATTTCCTACAAAATAGTTATTTGCATTTTTCTTGTAGGACCAACCATAAGCGAGTTATAGAGTTGGATATAAATAATATTTAACAAAAACTTGCTTTAAAATAAAATGTTTGAAAAACTAAAATTAAACTAAATTAATTGTGTCTAACACTTTAGTAGAGGAAAAAGGAGAAGACATAAAGGTCACTAAAGGTTTCAGAGTCGTCTTTTGTCGTCATATTAATAACAATAACATTAATAATAATACTATTAGTACTAAATTTGCTTACATGCAAACGCTTAATTAGGGTAACAGTTTTTTGGTTTCTTGCTTATATCTGGAAAACAGTTACTTATATCAATTTTTATCTTTTTACTAAAATTAAAGCCGATAAAATTTTCTACAAAATAGTTATTTGCATTTTTCATGTAAGACTAACCATAAGCGAGATATAAGTTTAAAAATTATTAATATTTAAAAAAAAAGTGCTTTAACAGAAAATGTCTTGTGATTTAAAATACACTTAATTTATTGGGTCCAATACTTTATTAGAAGAAAAAGGAGGTGACATAAAAGTCGCTGAAGTCTTCAGAGTCGTTTTTAAATGCTGCATTTTCGTCTTCGTCTCAAACATTGAAAACTGAATTACATTTTTGTTCAGTAACTGTAACAGTTTTTACTTTGGTGTTTTGCTTATATCTCGAAAACAATTACTCCTATCAATTTTTATCTCTCTTTCAAAATTAAAGCTGATAAAATTTGCTACAAAATAGTTATTTGCATTTTTCATGTAGGACTAACCATAAGCGAGATATAAGTTTGAAAATTATTAATATTTAAAAAAAAAGTGCTTTAACAGAAAATGTCTTGTGATTTAAAATACACTTAATTTAATGGGTCCAATACTTTATTAGAAGAAAAAGAAGGTGACATAAAAGTCACTGAAGTCTTCAGAGTCGTTTTTAAATGCTGCATTTTCGTCTTCGTCTCAAACATTGAAAACTGAATTACATTTTTGTTCAGTAACTGTAACAGTTTTTACTTTGGTTTTTTGCTTATATCTCGAAAACAATTACTCCTATCAATTTTTGTCTTTTTTTCAAAATCAAAGCTGATAAAATTTCCTACAAAATAGTTATTGGCATTTTTTTTGTAGGACCAACCATAAGCGAGTTATAGAGTTGGATATAAATAATCTTTAACAAAAATTTGCTTTAAAATAAAATGTTTGAAATACTGAAATTAAACTAAATTAATTGTGTCTAACACTTTAGTATAGGAAAAAGGAGAAGACATAAAAGTCACCAAAGTCTTCAGAGTCGTTTTTAGTCGTCATATTAATAACAATAACATTAATAATAATAATACTAATAGTACTAAATTTGCTTATATGCAAGCGCTTTATTAAGGTAACAGTTTTTTGGTTTCTTGCTTATATCTCGAAAACAGTTACTCTTATCAATTTTTATCTGTTTACTAAAATTAAAGCTGATAAAATTTCTTACAAAATAGTTATTTGCATTTTTCATGTAGGACTAACCTTAAGCGAGATATAAGTTTGAAAATAATCAATATTTAAAAAAAAAGTGCTTTAACAGAAAATGTCTTGTGATTTAAAATACACTTAATTTAATGGGTCCAATACTTTATTAGAAGAAAAAGGGGGTGGCATAAAAGTCACTGAAGTCTTCAGAGTCGTTTTTAAATGCTGCATTTTCGTCTTCGTCTCAAACATTGAAAACTGAATTACATTTTTGTTCAGTAACTGTAACAGTTTTCACTTTGGTTTTTTGCTTATATCTCGAAAACTATTATTCCTATCAATTTTTACCTTTCTTTCAAAATTAAGGCTGATAAAATTTCCTACAAAATAGTTATTTGCATTTTTCATGTAGGACTAACCATAAGCGAGATATAAGTTTGAAAATAATTAATATTAAAAAAAAGTGCTTTAACAGAAAATGTCTTGTGATTTAAAATACACTTAATTTAATGGGTCCAATACTTTATTAGAAGAAAAAGGAGGTGACATAAAAGTTACCAAAGTCTTGAGAGTCGTTCTTAGCCGTCATATCAATAACAATAACATTAATAATAATAATACTAATAGTACTAAATTTGCTTATATGCAAGCGCTTTATTAAGGTAACAGTTTATTGGTTTCTTGCTTATATCTCGAAAACAGTTACTCCTATCAATTTTTATCTTTTTACTAAAATTAAAGCTGATAAAATTTCCTACAAAAAAGTTATTTGTATTTTTCTTGTAGGACCAAGCATAAGCGAGTTATAGAGATAGATATAAATAATATTTAACAAAAATTTGCTTTAAAATAAAATGTTTGAAATACTGAAATTAAACTAAATTAATTGTGTCTAACACTTTAGTATAGGAAAAAGGAGAAGACATAAAAGTCACCAAAGTCTTCAGAGTCGTTTTTAGTCGTCATATTAATAACAATAACATTAATAATAATAATACTAATAGTACTAAATTTGCTTATATGCAAGCGCTTTATTAAGGTAACAGTTTTTTGGTTTCTTGCTTATATCTCGAAAACAGTTACTCCTATCAATTTTTATCTGTTTACTAAAATTAAAGCTGATAAAATTTCCTACAAAATAGTTAATTGCATTTTTCATGTAGGACTAACCATAAGCGAGATATAAGTTTGAAAATAATCAATATTTAAAAAAAAGTGCTTTAACAGAAAATGTCATGTGATTTAAAATACACTTAATTTATTGGGT